>NW_017670749.1:348410-364834 GCF_001879085.1 Nicotiana attenuata
AACTCTCATCCTTTCTTCTCACCCCGCCGTCACCCCTTCCCCTTCTCTCTTAGATGCTCTCTAATCCTAACCCTAACTCTCCCTCGTCGTCACTCATCCACCGCCATCCATGGTTGTTTCTCACCACCCCCAGGCCTCTAATGGCCTCTCCTATGCTGGGTACCGCCGTCTCTAAGGTCCTCGAGGGACAAGGGTCAGTCCGCTCACACCTTTGGCCCTTTCTTGCCTGTTTCAAGCCATTCTGGTTCGATTTCGAGTAAGATTTTCCTATTTCGCCTTAAACCTACGGATTTCTAAGCCTATGTCTTCATCTCTGTGTTATTTTTTTAAAAACCCTAATTTCGTCCTTTGAACTTCTTAGATCTATACAAGATCTGAGATGGGTNTATGTATAAGAGGCACAACTCAGGGATTGGAGCCCTAATGGTTGCAAAAGGCGACTAGAGAATGGAGGCCCAATGTCTAAAAAGCTCAACTCAGGGATAGGAGCCCTAATGTTAAATGATCAACAGCCCAAATTATTCCTACCATAATTTACCCCTAATGACCCCCCCACCCCCACCCCCCCAAACCCACTCATTCTCTCTTCTCACCCCGCCATCACCCTTCCCCTTCTCTCAGATACTCTCTAATCCTAACCCTATCTCTCTGTCGTTGTCACTCATCAACTGTCGTTCATGGTGGTTTCTCACCACCCCCAGGCCTCTAATGGCCTCTCCTATGCTGGGTACCGCCGTCTCTAAGGTCCTCGAGGGACCAGGGTTAATCCGTTCATACCTTTGGCCCTTTCTTGCCTGTTTCAGACCATTCTGGTTCGCTTTCGAGTAAGATCTTCCTATTTCTCCTTAAACCTATGGATTTCTAAGCCTATGTCTTCATCTCTGTTGTTAGTTTATTTAAAAACCCTAATTTCGTCCTTTGAACTTCTTAGATCTATACAAGATCTGAGATGGGTTGAACTTATTTCACATGATTTTTGTGAAAATCTTCTGATTTTCGAGTAGCTTTTCACTTTCCTAAACTAGGGTTTCCTGAAAATCTTTTTCCTCAAAAGATTTTCTGATTTTAGATGTTTCATCTTCTATTCTTATGTGTTTTTGACCGATTATGTTGAGTTTGCCTCAACCCTAACTAGTTTATGCTAAAACCCCAATTTTTTGACATTTTTGTTTGGATTCTGAGCTTGTCCGTGTTACTTGCTACATGATTTTATTATGTGCTTTGATTCGCATGGTTTCTCCTTCGTTTAATTCGAATGTCTTGTGATTTTACCCTAATGTGCCTCTATTAAGGTTCTTGGCTCGATTTCTCGACTTATTCTATGTGTCTATATTCACTCTATTTATCAAACCTCCTTTTTTACACACCCCGAAAAGGAGTATATAAGGGAGTTTTTCCAATTAAAGTGACATTATTCGAGATGGGTTTATTTTATTTATTTTAGAGTCGCCACTTGGAATAATTTATTGTAACGACCCGGATTTCCCACCATCGGGAGTCGTGATGGCGCCTACTGTCGGAGCTAGGCAAGCCAAGCATTAAAACATTTTTTGATAACATCACAACGATATAAATAAAACGAGTCATTTAAATAAAAGCGGAAGTCTTAAACATAGATAACTGAAAATCAAATGCGGTAGTTTAAATACAACTCTACCCAGATCCGGTGTCACTAACTCACGAACTTCTACAGAATGCTAAATACAAAGTCTAAATAAAGATCACAGTGCTGTCTGATCCGATACAAAGGAAATCAAATGAAAAACTAGGATAAGAGAGACTCCGGGCCATGCGGACGTCAACAAGGCTACCGTGGGAATCTCTGGACTAAAGTTAGCTCCCAATGTTCCTACTGCTGTCCAAAAGCTCCTGCTCCGGTACTGTGATCTGTGCAAAAAGATGCACAGAGTGTAGCATCAGCACAACCGACCCCATGTGCTGGTAAGTGTCTGGCCTAACCCCGGCAAAGTAGTGACGAGACTAGACAGGACTACCAATCAACCTGTGCAGATATATATATATATATATATACAAACACTACAAGGATAACAGCGGAAGGTAATAATTAAGACTGCGAAGGGAACATGCTTTCGGGGATGACAGATAAAATAAAACGGTAGGAATAAATAAGGAAAACTACAACAAATCTCTCCTAACACAGAATACGTGGTCGGCGTGCCACAAGATCCCATTTTATAATATATAAGTGGTCGGCATGCCACACGATCCCATTTCATCATATATATAAGTGGTAGGCGTGCCACACGATCCTATTTCATAATATATATAAGTGGTCGGCGTGCCACACGATCCCGTTTCATAATATATAAGTGGTTTCCCGGCAAGGGAGAATACGACTAAGTAGTTAAATCCCGGCAAGGGAGCAACAACAATAACTTACACGTCCCGGCAAGGGAATAATCACATCTCTTTCTTTTAGTTCATTTCTTACTTTTTAATCAAGTCGAAAATCGAGCCAACGCTCCAAAGAGTTTACACATCATATTTCCTTCTCATTCTCTTCATATCATATAGAAACCATCAATTGACAAGGAGGAGTCACTACAGAATCCCAATTAAGCGCAAATAAAGACTCACGGTCAGGCTAGACTCCGGTGTATAGATACTCGTCACCATGCCTATACACCGTACTCAACATTTAGCAATTAGCAAATAATACTCTAATCCTATTCCCTCAAGCCAAAGTTAGATCAAACACTTACCTCAAATGCTCCAAACTCAACTCAAGCCTCTAGTCTAATCTAGCCACAAATTACTTGAATGTATCAACAAATGCTAATCGAATAAATTTGAATGCATAAAATGTGAATTTCCCAAAGCTTTTATCAAAATTTTCCAAAACGCCCCCGGGCCCACATGGTCAAAACCCGAGGTTCGAACCAAAACCCGATTACCCATTCCCCCATGAACTCAAATATGTAAGTTATTTTGGAATCGAACTTCGAATTGAGGTCCAAAACCCCCAATTTTAGAAAACCTAGGTTCTACCCAAAATTCCCAATTTCCCCATTAAAATCTTTGTTTTGAAGTTCGAAATTATGTTTAAAGATGTTAATGAGTAAAGAAAATGAGTTAGAAATCACTCACCAATCGTTTTGGAGAAGAAGAATCGTTTGAAAAATCGCCTCTTGCATTTTGGGTTTTGAAAAAGTGAAAATAACTGAAAATTCACACCTTATATACCCTTCTAAAAGGCTCAGCGCAGACCGCACAAAAGTGCACCGCGGCAGCGCTGAGAAGCTGGTAATCCACCCTCTCTGAACCCACCCAGCGCGGACCGCACTGTTTTGGTACGTGGCCGCGTTGGTCGACTCGAACCACTGGCCCTCTGAACCTAGCCACGCGGACCGTGCAAAAAGGCACTGCGGCCGCGCGGCTTCCAGCGCGGAATCGACCGCGGGCGCGCTGGGGGCCTACAACTTCCTGAACCTGCAACCATCTGATATTTCTAAGTCTAAGACCTCCCGGGGCCTACTCAAAACTCACTCGAGCCCTCGGGGCTCCAAACCGAACATACACATAACTCCAAAAACACCCTACGGACTCATCCGTGCGATCAAATCGCCAAAACAACATCATTAACATCAAATTAGGCCTCAAGACCCATGATTTCCTTCCGAATTTTCATAAAACATCAAGATTAGAGCTTTAAGTTCAAAACACGTCAAACGACGTCCAAATTCAACCAAACTTTACAGCAATTGCCTAAACCATATATGAGACTCGTACCGGGCGTCGGAGCCAAAATACGAACCCGATACCACAGTCTTTTAATCAGTTTTCATCTCCAATTTTCTTAATAATTTCAGAAAAACAATTTCACAAAAAAATTTATTTCTCGGGCTCTAGACCTTGGAATTCGACTCCGGGCATATGCCCGAGTCCCATATTTTTCTACGGACCCTCCGGGATCGTCAAATCACGGGTCCAGGTCCGTTTTCCCAAAACGTTGACCGAAGTCAAACTTAATCAATTTAAATAACAAGGTTTAACAATTTTTCTCACAAATTTCATATTTAAACTTTCCGGCTACGTTTCGGACTGCGCACACAACTCGAGTTAACCCCAAATGAGGTTTCCAGGGCCTCAAAAGTACAGAGGGAGTAGGAATACAGGTGATGACCCCCTTTGGGTTGTCACATTTATGGTCTCCCAAGTCAATGATATATTTTAAATCCCAAACCGAGGAAGTTTTAATTTTAAAGAGTCTGCGAACCAGAAATTCTTGATAAGGAATTCTATTAACCCGGGAGAAGGTGTTAGGCATTCCCGGATTCCGTGGTTCTAGCACGGTCACTTAGCAATTTATACTTAGCTTAATTGTTTAACTACTCATTTTTAAGACCTATGTGCAATTATCTTTTTACCGCATTTAAAAAATTACTTGTTATTTGTAATTAAAGAATTGAGTTACGCGCACGTATACTCTTTCCTTTTGGCGCGTCAAAAATCATGTCACGCGAACGTATCCACGATTAATAATGCTTTGTGTATTTATTAAGAAACAAATTAGTTGAAGTTGTGCGTACGCATACCTCGAGTCTTTTAAGAATTAAATTTGCAATTATGTTACGCGAACGTATACATAATCACAATACTAACCTAAATCGAGCCTAAGGCAAGCTACGATCATTTGAGGCATTTCTAGATTAATCAATTATATGAGGGCCATAAATTAAAGGATTATATTTGTATATGGCACACCCCAATTTGTTTAATCTAAGTTTGTGAGGGCCAAGTATTGTAAATTAAAGCATGGCACACCTCAATTTTTAGAAAGGCTTGTTTAATTGAGGTCACCTAGGATATCCCTACTTAAGACTTAATTCAACAAAAGTCTAACTAATCATGAAAAGATTTCAAAATATTTTTGGGACAAGGGGGAATGGGCCAGAAACAACAGCTTTCAGAGCTGAAAATTGGGCTCGCGAATGGCCCAGAAATCGGAAGCCTAAGATGCAAGCGCTGGTCTGGCAGATAAACAGCCCACATTGAGCTTATATTTTCTTCAGGCGGGCCTAGTTGTGCATTGGCACCGGCTGGGCCTGTTCGCCTCTTTGCATTAAAACTTAACCAAACTTACCAAAGAAAAGGAAACAGGGAACATGGTTCACTTAATTTAAAAAGATAAAACTTCAGAGAATAAAGCAGTTCAAATCTGAAGGTTTTGTCATGCTACTGTGATTTGCAAAAGGAAAATAACAAAAAAAGCGTGCATTTACCGTAATTCAGGAGAGGTATCTTACATATTATTAAACTACTGGGCTTAAAGCCCAGGCTCAATAGCCTAAATTCCTGATTTTGCTTGAATGGATCTCAACTTGGGCCTGGCTGTGAGCCTGGCCCAGTCGCAGCTATGAAACATGTTCATCAAATGAACTATGGGTCTTAATTGTAATGACTCAATACTAAACAAACTAGGAAAAGAGAAACTGAATTTTTAAAAGTTATTAAAAGTCCATTTACAATGCTTAAAAAAAGCTCAGAAATATAACAAATTCATCTTTTACAACGTATGTTATTGCCTAAATATGCTCAAAAATATTCTACTTTAGACCATGTTTTTTACTTCTACTTCAGACCATGTTTTCAACTTGTGAAGGAATCAGAGGTTTCTGCTATTTCTAAAAAAACAAAGCTGTTTTTGAGTCTGAAATTTGAGAGAAAAGGATGGAACTTTTCAAAGAAATTTTGCTGATAAAAATGTGTCCAGAATTCCCTTTTTCGGAGGAATTAGAGGGTATATATAGGCTATCTAAAGGGAGGGGATCTTTTAGCATATTCCTTATCTTTAAGGAATAATAGTACAGTCTTTTTTAACAGCCCTTGGTACAGTTGTCCCATTTTTAACATATTTTAAAACAGTTGGGACAGCTGTACATTTATCCTCAAATATCTGATCTTTAGCCTAAGTAAAAACCCCCCCTTTACCCCTTAGGTTGCCACTTATTTCAGGTTTACCTAGGTTTTTTATTCCAAAAGGGTTCCTAAAGTTCCTACTTGTTCAATTAAACCATAAAAGTCTTGAAGAATTAAATATCAGACCAACATCTTTCTAATAGGAAAAGAGAGCCAATTGAATCAAAAGGTATCCTAATTCATTACTTGGAAACTCATATTCAACCAATACTCAATGATGAAAAACTATTTTAATTTCCAGTAAAAGGAAAGAAGAATAATCATGGACTAATTATAAGAAACTGAAGTCCTAAAGCACATTAAACCTGATTTAATCCATCTTCATCAACTTAAACAGAACAGGGGAGGAAGAAAAGAGAACAAAGACATTTTATAGTCCTGAATTCAGCCCTACTTAATCAGCATGCTGAACTAATTCGTACTATATTTAGTGAATCAATCAAGCTAAATGAATAATGTGGCTGCTAATTATCCTACAAACTTATTTAACTAATTAGAAAATGATTTCAAACAAATCAACAGCATGATTCTAAGACAACAAAAATTATTGATTCAACAATTCGAAGCAAAATCAGTCTTATGAATAATCTACTGAGCATGAGTACACAAATAATTTAAGAAAAGAAAAAGGCCTTAAAATCATATAGCTTATCAGGAGCCAACAAACATGCAGAAAAGAACAAAAATCAAAAACCTAAAAATCAAAGAAGAGGAGAGGGATTTACCGGAATTCTGCTTCAAAAACTAAGTTGAACCACAAATCAGTCCATAACTCCCTGAAATGTAAGATGGACTTTCACTACCATTATTCGACTATTCTTAACAAGAACAACCGAATAATGGAGGCTACAAGTCCACTTGACCAATTACAATCCCCAAAAACGAAGAAGAAAATTAAGGTTTTTTTTTTCGGAGCTTGAGATTTGAAATTCGAGCAGATTGGGGTTGATTCGAGGGGGGCCAAGTGTGGTTTGAGGTTCAGATGGGGGCAGGGGTCATAGGGTGTTAATTTGGGGTCGATTGGATGAGTTAGGGTTTTGGCCGTCTCTCTTTGATTCAGGATTCGAGAGGTTCGGCGAGGATTCGAGGGAAGGGGTTTGGGGATTTGAAAGGAGGAGAAGGAGGGGAATCTCGGGTGTGAAGATGGGGTCGATTGGAGCAACACCGCCGGCGGAGGCGATTTCCGGTAGGCGGTTCACGGCGGAGAAGGTGAGGGGTTCTCTGAGGGTGTATGAGAGACGATGAGAGGGGGTAGGGGGGCTTGTTCGGACAGTAATACGCTAAAGACACCCCTAGTTCAAAGCCGTCGGATCAAGATAAATCAACAGACGAGATCTCTCATGCCCAAAACGGGGTCGTTTGGATAATGAGGGACTGGACCGGGTGAAACAATTTTTGGGCTTGGGTTTTGGGTGGACTTGGGCTGATTTGCAGGTCCAATTCCGAAAAATCAAATACCCTCCTCTTTTAATTTCAACTTCTTTTCTTTTTCTTTTTTTTTCTTCTTTTTTTTTTAAATTAAAAAAAAATCCTAAATTATTTAAAATGTGAGAAATTAAACTAATTAATTAATGACAAAATTATAAAAGCTACTCAATCCTATATTAAAAGAGAAAAATCAATAAAAAGGATAAAAATGTAGAAATTGGCCATTTTTTGTGATTTTCATTTTATAGAGCAAACAATTAGTTAATTAATCCAAAAAATATAAAAATAAACCCTAAATGCAATGCATGATTCTTTTTTTTTGGTATTTTCATAATTTAAATAAGCTTAATCATGCACAAAAAATGCAAATAGAAATCCTACAAAATCCTTAAAATAGCAAATAGTTAAAGGAAGAAACCTAATTATTGGAATTCTGTAGGACTAAATCATGTGGGGAAAAAATCACGTGCTCACAGCTGCCCCTCTTTGCTCGGAGACATGAAGGGTCTTCGGGAAAAGATAAAATGAGCAATTATGAGGGATTTTTGTCCGTTTGAAACTCGATGAGAAGCATTTTTGAAAAGGGTTTGACCGAACCTTGCTTCAAAGGTTGCCTACATATCCTTGGCTATAAAGGAATCAGGTTAGTGTAGTTCTAGAAGTTTTGATAGCTGGGACTACCGAGAAACTGTGATTTCACTGTTGTTGCTACTGCTACTGCTTGCTGGCCTCCTTATTACACCAAAAGGAAAATCAAAGCTAAGCTAGCTATGCCTATCAACTACGAGTTACAAAATTCCTATCTATAAATCTCTTGAAGCTTGATCTTGAGTCTTAGCTGGTTCTTGCTATGGACTCCGATCTAAATCTTGATGCTCGCCAGTTGCAGGCGCTCTTTCCTTCTTCGGCATTTGGATCAAAGCGGGACATGCGAAGCTTGTGACTTCAATCAAATTTTGAGCAGTCCGCATCTTTGTCTGTTTCAGCACTTTGAATTTACTTCTTTTTTGTTCTTTTCTTCTTTTTCTTTATTCTAGATTGGGATTCATTCTTTTGGTCATCTCGAATCCTGTGCCTTGAGGTAAAACCTGTTCAGACACCAAAAACAAATGAACAAATTTTTCTGCCCCAGTTTTCACTAGGAAAATTTCATGAGTTATTTGCAACAAAATCCAAACCTTTTTCTTTAAAGCAAATAAAACAAGGATTGCATCTATCTAGAAGGGAAAAGATCAGCGTATGGAGCCCTCTATCTAAAATGTCAACTCATGGATTGGAGCCCTAATATTGGCGAAAAGGCGACTAGGGAATGGAGGCCCTATGTCTAAAAAGCTCAACTCAGGGATTGGAGCCCTAATGTTGGCAAAAAGGCGACTAGGGAATGGAGACCTTATGTCCAAAAAGCTCAACTCAGGGATTGGAGCCCTAATGTTGGCAAAAAGGCGACTAGGGAATGGAGGCCCTATGTCTAAAAAGGCACAACTCAGGGATTGGAGCCCTAATGTTGGCAAAAGGCGACTAGGGAATGGAGGCCCTATGTCTAAAAAGGCTCGCCCTATGTCTAAAAAGGCTCAACTCAGGGATTGGAGCCCTAATGATGGCAAAAGGCGACTAGGGAATGGAGGCCCTATGTCTAGAAAGGCACAACTCAGGGATTGGAGCCCTATTGCTGGTAAAAGGCGACTAGGGAATGGAGGCCCTATGTCTAAAAAGGCACAACTCAGGTATTGGAGCCCTAATGTTAGCAAAAGGCAACTAGGGAATGGAGGCCCTATGTCTAAAAAGGCTAAACTCAGGAACTGGAGCCCTAATATTGGTAAAAAGGCGACTAGGGAATGGAGGCCCTATGGCTAAAAAGGCTCAACTCAGGGATTGGAGCCCTAATGTTGGCAAAAGGCGACTAAGGAATGGAGGCCCTATGTCTAAAAAGGCTCAACTCAGGGATTGGAGCCCTAATGTTGGCAAAAGGCGACTAAGGGGGAGGCCCTATGTCTAAAAAGGCACAACTCAGGGATTGGAGCCCTAATGTTGGCAAAAGGCGACTAGGGAATGGAGGCCCTATGTCTAAAAAGGCACAACTCAGGGATTGTAGCCCTAATGTTAGCAAAAGGCGACTAGGGAATGGAGGCCTTATGTCTAAAAAGGCACAACTCAGGGATTGTAGCCCTAATGTTGGCAAAAGGCGACTAGGGAATGGAGGCCCCATGTCTAAAAGGCACAACTCTGGGATAGGGGCCCTAATGTTTGCAAAAGGCGACTAGGGGATGGAGGCCCTATGTCTCAAAAGGAAGAACTCAGGGATTGGGGCCCTAATGTTGGCAAAAGCCAACTAGGGAATGGAGGCCCTATGTCTAAAAAGGCACAACTCAGGGATTGGAGCCCTAATGTTGGCAAAAGGCGACTAGGGAATGGAGGCCCTATGTCTAAAAAGGCACAACTCAGGGATTGTAGCCCTAATGTTAGCAAAAGGCGACTAGGGAATGGAGGCCTTATGTCTAAAAAGGCACAACTTAAGGATTGGAGCCCTAATGTTGGCAAAAGGCCATTAGGGAATGGAGGCCCTATGTCTATGAGGCACAACCCAGGGATTGGAGCCCTAATGTTAGCAAAAAGGTGACTAGGGAATGGAGGCCCTATGTCTAAAATCTCAACTCAGGGATTGGAGCCCTAATGTTGGCAAAAGGCGACTAGGGAATGGAGGCCCTATGTCTAAAAACTCAACTCAGGGATTGGAGCCCTAATGTTGGTAAAAGGCGACTAGGGAATGGATGCCCTATGTCTAAAAACTCAATTCAGGGATTGGAGCCCTAATGTTGGAAAAGCATAAAAGATTGATAGTGGGGATTCTAAACTATCATCATTTTTTTTTTTGAATTTTCTTCTTATTTCTCCCTTTTTTTCAATTTTCATTTCTTCTTTCTTCTTTTTTTTAGTAAAAATGCAGGAAAGAATTTGGAGGAAACTTCCCTTTTGGGTTGATTCCTTGCTGCAAAGCTATTTCTAGCACTTGCGTATTTCTTTTCCCTTTTGGTAGCACCTGCTTCGTCCACGGTTTCTTGGATTGCACCTGTTTCAATTTTTCAAACAAAGAACAATTGTTAGTTTGAAACGGTGGTTGGTTTTGTGGCCTTGATTGTCTCGATCACTCGATCTCGGCCTGAATCTCTGTTGAGAACCTCTGCTTCTTGCTGGTTTTCTGAAGATTGATTTCTCTTTCAAACCGAGGGACTCAACTTTTAAGATTTCATGACGACTCGCCTACGTAGGGCTTCGACCCTTTCACTTTATTCTGCCTTTAGGACTTTTGCCTTTGACTTTCTTTTCCTTTTCAATAACTTTGATTTCAGAGCATCAGCCATCATGGCCAGTCGGGAACGACTTGATACACCCGCTGAGGCTGGGTACTTTTCTTTAGCTTTGGTTAGGCAGAGCCCTGTAAAGCCAATCTTGCCACTTTTTCTTTGTATTAGTTTCGGAAAAAGAGTTGGACCGAAAGGGATTCAAGGAAAAGTAAACAAAAGGCAAGAAAATGAATTTAAAGAGAAGTGTCCCTTTCGGGAAGGAAAGAAGGACTTATCTAAGGTGATGCAGGTTTCAAATAGACATGACATGCTTCTTGGACTGGATTCCCGACCCGCACAAACTTTCCCAACTTCTCATAAACTCATTGTGACCCGTGTTTCAAAACCAGGGAATCTTGCCAGGACTCTTTCAGTGGTGGGACGTGTCTTCTTTTCGACCGACGGCGCCCTATGCAGGTTTTCGCCAATCGACCTCTCTTATTTCTCTTCTCACCGTCGCCCGATAATGCTCTTTACAAGTTTTCACTAAACGAGCTCTCTCATTTTCAATTTCTCTGCTCACCGTCGCCTTATGGTGCCCGTACGTTTTCACCGATAAGACTCTCTCATTTTATTTCTCTCATTGTGATCATATTAGATTCCAACAAGGGTGTTTTCTAATTCTGACGCCTTTGCCAATTGATCAGAAGGACTTGGACAAGGTTCGGGTAAAAAGAATCTGGATGGAATTACAACTTTGGAACCATTTTGGTGGGCTCATTGCCGAGCTATTATGACATCTGCCCCAGTTTCACTTTGCGGGGAAATTAGGATTTTTGTTTTGGTGTGACTGAACCCCAGAGAGAGGCTGCCTACGTATCCTTTCGGAATCAAGTCGAACGTAGTTCAGGGAAAATATTTTGTTTTGTTTTTCTTTTTGTTTTGTTTTTTGTTTTTTTGTTTTGTTTTCTTTTTCTTTCTTTTTTTTTATTTGATTTTTTTTAAATACACTTTCGGGTTCCAAAGAGGGTAGCCAAAGAAGAGTGACTGGCTCAAAGGGTTTGCAAAAGGTTGATAGTGTTTGGGTAGCGAGAATGAAAGCCTTCGTCATCCCAATCAGACAATGTTGTCGCTGTAGAAAGCCTAAACATTGTACCTTTTTACTGCATCCGCATTCACAGTTGCTTTGGGATCATTACCTTCGACATCTCCCAAGTATAATACTCCTCTCGGCAATATCTTTCTGATGATGTATGGGCCCTTCCAATTAGGGGCAAATTATCCTTTTGCTTCCGGGTGATGAGGAAGAATGCGCCTTAACACAAGTTGTCCCACTTCGAAATTCCTGGGCCGCACTTTCTTGTTATAAGCACGGGCCATTCTTTGTTGGTACAACTGCCCGTGGCAGACCGCAGGCATTCGCTTTTCATCAATCAGGGTCAGCTGTTCTAGACGAGTCTTGACCCATTCACTGTCCTCAATCTCAGCGTCAACGATTATCCGGATAGAAGGGATTTCAACCTCCACGGGTATCACGCCCTCAGTTCCATAGACCAAAAGGTATGGGGTTGCTCCTACCGAAGTGCGCACCGTAGTGCGATATCCCAGTAATGCGAAAGGCAATTTCTCATGCCATTGCCTGGAGCTCTAAATCATCTTTCTTAAAATCTTCTTGATGTTCTTGTTTGCTGCTTCAACGGCACTATTGGCTTTGGTCCGATAGGGAGTAGAGTTCCTATGCGTTATTTTGAATTGTTCGAATATCTCTCCCATCAAATGACTATTCAAGTTTGCAGCATCATCTGTGATAATAGTTGCAGGAATGCCAAAACGGCAAATAAGATTGGAGTGCACAAAATCTACCACAGCTTTCTTGGTGACCGATTTGAGAGTGATGGCTTCAACCCACTTTGTGAAGTAGTCAATGGCAACCAGTATGAATCTGTGCCCATTAGAGGCTTTCGGCTCGATCAGCCCAATGACGTCCATGCCCCAAGCGACAAAAGTCCAAGGCGCTGACATGGGATGTAGTTATATCGGAGGTGCATGAATCAGATCACCGTGCACCTGACACTGATGGCACTTCCGGACAAAGCTGAAGCAGTCCTTTTCCATGGTTATCCAGTAATAACCGGCTCGAATGATTTTCTTTCCTAAAACATACCCCTCTATGTGGGGTCCACATACTCCTGCGTGTACCTCAAGCATGATTCTTCCAACCTCTTCTGCATCAACACATCTTAACAAATTGAGGTCCGGAGTTCTTTTATACAAGACATCACCACTCAAAAAGAAGCCACACGAGTGTCGTCTAATGGTTCTCTTTTGGTCCCCACTGGCTTGCTCAGGGTATTCTTGCATTTTTAGAAACCTTTTAATGTCATGGTACCATGGCTGGGTGTTTGGTTCTGCCTCAACCGTATTACAGTAGTCGTGCCTTTCCCTGATTTGGTTTTCCAAGGGATCAATGTGGGCATTTCCTGGATATGGTAGCATTAAGGCCAAAGTAGCAAGTGCATCGGCCAATTCGTTGTGACAACGAGGGATGTACCTGAACTCTATTGATTTGAATCGCTTTTTGAGGTATAAGCTGTTTGTAAGATATAAGCTTAATATCTCGAGTTTCCCATTCTCCCTGGGCTTGCTGGATAATCAGATCTGAGTCTCCCATGATCAACAACTCTTCGACATCTTGGTCGATTGCCATGTTCATACCCATAATGCAGGCTTCATACTCAGCAATGTTGTTTGTGCAGAAGAACTGAAGCCTGGCTGTGGCCGGATAATGCTGTCCAATGGGCGAGATCAAGATTGCCCCAATTCCAACACCTTTTGCGTTTACCGCTCCATCGAAGAACATTTTCCAAGTATTGGTGTCTTCGGATATTGCCTCAACTGAGTTTAGCTCTTCGTCCTGAAGTAAGTATTCAAAGGTTGGTATTCATCATCGACCGGATTTTCAGCCCAATGGTCAGCTAACTCCTGGGCCTTCATTGTCGTGCGGGTGACATATACTATGTCGAATTCCGTAAGTAGGATCGGCCACTTTGCTAGCCTCCCAACGGGCATTGGCTTCTGGAATATGTATTTTAATGGATCCAACCTGGTTATAAGGTAAGTGGTGTAGGCTTGCAAATAATGTCTCAGCTACTGAGCAACCCAAGTCAAGGCGCAACAAGTTCTTTCCAACAAAGTGTACTTGGCTTCATAACTGGTAAATTTCTTGCTCAAGTAGTAAATGGCATGCTCCCTCTTTCTTGTCACATCGTGTTGCCCGAGGACGGAGCCGAAAGAATTTTCCAAGACTGTCAGGTACAAGAACAAAGGCCTCCCTGGCTCAGGTGGGACCAAGACTGGTGGATTTGACAGATATTCCTTGATTTTATCAAAAGCTTCTTGACATTCATCTGTCCACTTGACTGTCGCGTCTTTTTTCAGTAATCTGAATATGGGTTCACATGTGGATGTCAACTGGGCAATGAACCGGCTGATGTAATTCAATCTACCCAACAAACTCATAACATCCTTCTTGGTTGTCGAAGGGGGAAATTCCTGGATCGACTTTATCTTTGTTGGGTCTAACTCGATGCCCCTCCGACTGACGATGAATCCTAAGAGTTTGCCGGACGGTACCCCGAATGCACATTTGGCTGGGTTCAGCTTCAAATCATATTTGCATAGCCGCTCAAGGAATTTTCTCAAGTCCCGCACGTGGTCATCCTGGGTTTTGGATTTGATGATTACATCGTCCACATACACCTCTATCTCTTGGTGCATCATATCGTGAAAGATGGCAGTCATGGCCCTCATGTAGATTGCCCCGGCGTTCTTCAGACCAAATGGCATGACTCTCTAACAGTATGTACCCCAAGGTGTGGTAAAATTTGTCTTCTCGACATCTTCTTCATCCATCAACGCCTGGTAATATCCTGCATAACAGTCCACGAAGGACTGTATCTCATGCTTGGCGCAGTTATCGACAAGGATGTGGATGTTGGGCAAAGGGAAGTTATCTTTGGTACTTGCCTTGTTTAAATCTCTGTAATCCACACACACCCGGGTCTTCCCGTCTTTCTTTGGCACTAGGACTACATTATCTAGCCATGTGGTGTACCTAACCACTCGGATCACCCCCGCTTTCAACTGTTTCGTGACCTCTTCTTTGATCTTGTCACTGATATCAGTTTTAAACTTTCTTTACTTTTGCTGGACCCGGGGGCAATCGGGGTAATTCGGCAACTTATGAACCACCAAATCAACACTTAGCCCTGGCATGTCGTTATATGACCAAGCAAACACATCCTTGAACTCGAACAAGAGTTGGATTAATGCGTCCCGGGTTTTCCCGTCCGTGTGAATGCTTATCTTGGTTTCCCTGATTTCTTCAGAACTACCCAAGTTAACCGGCTCGGTATCATTTAAGTTTGGCTTAGGTTTATTCTCAAATTGTTCCAATTCTCGATTTATTTCCCAAAAGCCTCTTCTTCGTCGTATTCCGGTTCTTGGTTCATTATTTCACAGTTAGAAAGCGTGTTTGGATCTGGGCATGAAGTTCGCTAGCATGTCATGTTATTTAAAGCCGCATTATTAGAACTGAAAGAAGAAATAAAAGAGAAAAATAGCAAAATCAGAAAGAATAAAGAAAGATGAACGATGAAATATTGATTTTATTTCTTGGAATTTGAAGATAACAGGGTTTACATTTGGAAATTAAAAGACAAGAAACTAAAGAAAAACATCCGAGTTACACCCTGGAATAACTCGCGATGCAGAAAAAGTGGCAGGATAGGTCTACCGGGACTCCCGCCTGATTGGGAATGGTGTAGCCTTCCAATTCTGCAACTTGGCGTTAGGTCCCATATACAGCACCTCAGCGGTGCTTGAGCCCTCCCCTGGCTGGACCATGTGGGTTTCATATAGTATCTTCCTCATTGCCCCACAGATCTCTTCAATCTCTTCGGCCGTAAAGGCCTCATCCTCCTCTTCGTCATTGTATTTCGGCTTGACAAATGTTCTGTACAGATGTGGCACTGCTGTGGCAAAACCCATCCATTATTCTTTCTGTCGTCTGCCCATTATATATCAGCTGGTGTGGGTCTAAAGCCTACTCCGAAGAACTTCTCAGTGGCAGGCAAGGTGATGGGTTCAGCTATTCCTTGCAATGATTTCCCAAGTCCCTCCCCCGGTTTGAAGCCATGTCGGATCATTTCTTTGGCCACCTTGATGGATGCATTAGAAAGGAATGGTTGGGGGCAAGGGTTTCCTTCTTCGTACTGGTCTGCAACCACAATTTCAAAGGCCTGATAAACTATGTGCTCACTCCCCTCTCTTGCTTCAAGACATGGGACTGATGGGTCCCGATAAATTGATTGCTCGTCTTTCCTGTGGACCACGATTTCTTGATCCCCATGCTCGAACTTTACCATCTGATGAAGAGTAGATGGCACATCCCCCGCTGCATGGATCCATGGCCTCCCCAAAAGAAAGTTGTAGGGTGTGTCCATGTCTATAACCTAGAAGGTTACTTCAAAGTCTACTGGGCCGATGGTCAGAATTAGATCGATCTCTCCAATTGTGTCCCTTTTTATACCATCAAAATATCGTACGCAAACATTGTTGGGTCGGATTCTTTCGGTCCCGATTTCCATGCGCTGTAGAGTTGAGAGTCAGCAGATGTCCACCCCAGAGCCTCCGTCCACCATAACCCTTTTCACGTAGTACCCTTCGCATTTGACTGTTAGGTGCAGGGCTTTGTTATGTGCGGCCCCTTCTGGG
>NW_017670749.1:366945-436379 GCF_001879085.1 Nicotiana attenuata
AGCAAACAGTTAGTTTGAAACAAATAACAGATAGGTAATCGCACGTTGGGGGTATGATGCACCTATACAGTTAAATGTATTTCTACATGTTTTGCAACAGTTGCATGCTTCATCCCGGCCTTAACTTATTCTTGCTTATTTTCTTCTTTCCACTTTCACTCTTCCTTTTCATCTCTCTTTTTGTTTTTCTTTTCTTTTCTTCTCTTGCCTTTTTTTCTCTCATTTTTTTTTCTTATTGTAGCTATTCACAAAATTATGACCGAATCCGATGAGGATTGCCTACGTATCACGACGCCGCATGAATCAGATCATTACGTAGTTCAAGAAGTAAATGCAAAAAATAAAAGAACAATTTTTGTGGTTTTTTTTTCAAATTTCATTAATACTGAATTACAAAAAGACTCGAAACATACTTTTTCTAAGACTCTAAGGCTCAGGACATGCCTTTTCTAGGAATTGAAAGCAGACTCGAAACATAAAAAATACAGACTCGAAAAAGGAAGAAACTACAATCAAGAAAACATCAATGCCTCCAACCCTACCCTAGGGACACCAACTGGTCTTGCAGCGGGCCTACTTGCCAGGTCATCTTGGAGCCGATAGAGTTCTTCCATTATCTGACGAACAAAGATCATCACAGTGGCGAAAAACATGGATCTTGTCATGTCCTCGCACGCACTGCATTTCATGGTAATGTAGTCAGCAATCCTTCGAACTCTTTCTCTTATGATGCCCTTCTCTTGTAATAGACGACCAATCTGACGGGATCTAGCCTCCAAAACCTGGGTGGCAGCGTGATTTTGCTCTTGCTAGTGCTGTAAGTCCTCTTCCAACCGTGCCACTAAGGCGTAACAATGTTCTCTCTCAACCTTAAAATTTTTGGCTTGTTTAACCATTTCACCTTCGAGGTTGCCAATCGCCTTTTCCCAACCTGCGACCCTTCTTTCATATCTTTCTTTCATCTGTTGAATGAAAGTTGCACGCCCCTCAGCATTTTTAGCCAACCTCGTTTGTGCTTTTGCTAGTTCAGACTTAGTTTTCTGCAGGTCATCTTCATAGTTACGCAGCTTTTGAGTAAGATTGTAAATGAGCCTTTCATCTTTCCTGCTTTGGCCCGGATTCTCGGCTGCTATTTTCAACTGTCGAACCTGGGCCCTGAGAGCTTCATTTTCTCGAACCAATCTTCTCTTCTCACCCTCGGCCTCTTGTGCCTGTAAATCATTGTTGAAGGTGACATTTCTCAACTCTTCCGTAGATCGTGGATGGTGGCCTGATATTCCTTTTCCTTTTCCCCCCAGGCTAACCTCTCCTGAATTTTGTCATCAAAGGCTTGAACATGGGGCCTTTTGGCGGGCCTCACAGGTTCAGGCTCGGGCTCCGGCTCATTGTACACATGAAGACTCCTTTCAAACCAAGCAGCATAATTGGGATCAACTTCGCCCTTAGCTGGATCCGGTACCAGGGTGTTACTTTTTAGATACCGACAACAATTCCAATCTCTTTCAACTAAAGCCTCGGGTATCGTTGCTTCTGGGTGTAGTTCAATGACTTGAGTGCTTAGGTCTGCCTCTTCGGGTATCACCTGATATCTTCCTAGTTGTCTCAGAACTCTTTGTGGTGCATATGGTTGTATACTTCTCGCTCCCATCATCATCAAGTAGCCCTTTGAAGCGGTCATGTAGATGATTTCTGTTATTGGGAGCCATCCTATGGTCCATTCAATTTGATCTGCTCTCAACTTTCTCAAATAGGAAACCCATGCTTCAAACCCTTCCGGTGGTTTGTAATCTTCCACCCTTTCCTCATACTTTTTGATGAAATTGTTCTCGTCTGAAGCATATCTCATGAACTAAGGATGACGGCGAAGGTGTTCGATCATCTACATCTGAAGAAGAATATTGCAGCCTTCGAAAAATTGACCCCCATATTTGCACAAAGTTAATGCCCGGTAAATGTCCGCCAGCACTAATGGGACAAGTGTGTGATCTTTTTTGTCGACCAGGACCTGTGCAATTCTGGCCATACGAAGGTCTATTGTACCCTCAGAATTTGGAAATACCATGATTCCCAGAAATGCCACGATAAAAGCAAACCGTCGATGAATTTGCCATATGCTCTTGTCTTGTTTGTTATTCAACCCTTTCTCATGTGTTTCAAACCCAGCTGAGTGTCCAAATCTGAAATACAAGAAGTAGAACACACAACTCCCTTTGCTTGCGCGTTCCTTGCTCATTTGTTTGCTAATTTTCAAAAGATCGAAGAATTTGTGCACTGAGGGAGCCCTGGGAATATGAGTTGCTGCTTTCTTAACTCTTGGCCAAAGTCAATATACCCAGCTATTTCTTCTAGAGTGGGTGCTAGCTCAAAATCCGAGAAACGGAACACATTGTGAACGGGATCCCAGAAGGTTACCAAGGCCTTAATCAAATCCTCTCGCGTCTGGATGTGCATGATGTCTACCAAGGGACCCAATTGCTCTTTTACCCAAACTCGGCCATCTTCATCTAAATCAACCCACCACCTACGTAGCTGCATCCGTGCCCTTTCTATGACAGTTTTCGATGATTCCTGGACGGTATTCATTTGTACCTGTGGAGGGTTAAGGTTAGGGTTGACTCTTGTGGACTATTTTTGCAAAACAAGTTTTTTTTTTCTAAAATCAAATGGACAAAGACCCCTTTTTATTACTATGTTAGCAAAATGGTCGTTCTTGCAAACGTGGCCCCTTCACAATTCAAAATAAATTTTGAGGCCGGGGGTAAGTATTTTAAAGAAAAGTACACCTTTTAAACAGACTTTCCTGTTTCTCCCGAAAATGGCCTTTTGACAATTGGTGTAATCTAAGGCTATTTTAGTAAGAAACGACTTAAAACAAACCGAAGCTGGGTCGGCTTTATTGTTTTGACCAAAGCCCTTAAATACCTTTTATTTTTATTATTCGAAAAAAATGAGGCTGAACCTTATGTGGGTTGCGTACGTATCCCACATCCGGTAAGAATCAGACCTGCGTAGTTCGGGCAGTTTTGACGCAAAATATATGATATTTGACTCACTCGTTTGAAATACAATTTTTTTTCATTTTCCTTTTTCAAAAATTCGACAGAGTTTCAGGACATTTTCAAATACCGGGATTTTTAGAAACCGAGTAAATTTTCTATCCTACCTCACTCTTGGTTTTTCTCTTTATTAACCAGTCAACATGCAAGCAGAAATAAATATTCACATAGCACGTAGGATGCATCAAGATGGTCTTAATTTTGGGGTACACCCATCCTAGACGGACCAACCCCTGTGTTGAGTCCCCAAGTCAAATGCACGTGATGCAAATAATCGTTCCTACTAGGGATCCGGCATGAGGTTGCGTTATTCTAAGTTTAAAACCTGGGGTTTGTGGTCTAAACTTGGGTTACCCGAGCGGATAACTGGGGCATAGGAGGGGACGACGTACCGGGAGCACTAAAGTCTGCCCGACCTTGTCACTTGCCCAGCCTCGCTCTATTTGGTATAATTTCTGCAGAAAAAGCGGGCTACGCGAACGTATGCACCATTTTCAGAAGACTCGGAGGGGTGGCGTAAGAAGACATTTAAATACAGTTCAAGTAATATCAAAGCGGTAAATGACAATTAGCACATTAAGTCCACAAAATACAATAATGTCAACAATAAAGCCAAATAAAAAACACATTAACAAGCTCGAATTCTTGAACCCTGAACCGGAAGTTCTGGGTTCTTTGTCCCCAGCAGAGTCGCCAGAGCTGTCACACCTCCTTTTTTACACACCCCGAAAAGGAGTATATAAGTGAGTTTCTCCAATTAAAGTGACATTATTCGAGATGGGTTTATTTTATTTATTTCAGAGTTGCCACTTGGAATAATTTATGGTGTCCCAAGTCACCGATTTATTTTAAATCCCAAATCGAGGAAGTTTTATTTTTAAAGAGTCTGCGAACCAGAAATTCTAGATAAGGAGTTCTGTTAACCCGGGAGAAGGTGTTAGGCATTCCCGAGTTCCGTGGTTCTAGCACGGTCGCTTAGCAATTTATACTTGGCTTAATTGTTTAACTACTCATTTTTAAGACCTATGTGCAATTATCTTTTTACCGCATTTAAAAAATCACTTGTGATTTGTAATTAAAGAATTGAGTTACGCGTACGTATACTCTTTCCTTTTGGCGCGTCAAAAATCATGTCACGCGAACATGTCCATGATTAATAACGCTTTGCTTATTTATTAAGAAAAAAATTAGTTGAAGTTGCGCGAACGCATACCTCGTGTCTTTTAAGAATTAAATTTGTAATTATGTTACGCGAACGTATACATAATCACAATAGTAGCCTAAATCGAGCCTAAGGCAAACTACGATTATTTGAGGCATTTCTAGATTAATCAATTATATGAGGGCCATAAATTAAAAGATTATATTTGTATATGGCACACCCCAATTTGTTTAATCTAAGTTTGTAAGGGCCAAGTGTTGTAAATTAAAGTATGGAACACCTCAATTTTTAGAAAGGCTTGTTTAATTGAGGTTACCTAGGATATCCCTACTTAAGACTTAATTCAACAAAGGCTATCTAATCATGAAAAGATTTCAAAATATTTTTGGGACAAGGGGGAATGGGCCAGAAACAGCAGCTTTGAGAGCTGAAAATTGGGCTCACGAATGGCCCAGAAATCGGAAGCCTAAGATGCAAGCGCTGGTCTGGCAGACAAACAACCCACATTGAGCTTATATTTTCTTCAGGCGGGCCCAGTTGTGCATTGGCATCCGCTGGGCCTGTTCGCCTCTTTGCATTAAAACTTAACCAAACTTACCAAAGAAAAGGAAACAGGGAACATGGTTCACTTAATTTAAAAAAGATAAAACTTCAGAGAATAAAGCAGTTCAAATCTGAAGGTTTTGTCATGCTACTGTGATTTGCAAAAGGAAAATAACAAAAAAGGCATACATTTACCATAATTCAGGAGAGGTATCTTACAAATTATTAAACTACTGGGCTTAAAGCCCAGGCTCAATAGCCTAAATTCCTGATTTTGCTTGAATGGATCTCCGCTTGGGCCTGGCTGTGAGCCTGGCCCAGTCGCAGCTATGAAACATGTTCATCAAATGAACTATGGGTCTTAATTGTAATGACCCAATATTAAATAAACTAGTAAAAGAGAAACTGAATTTTTAAAAGTTATTAGAAGTCCATTTACAATGCTTAAAAAAAGCCCAGAAGTATAACAAATTCATCTTTTACAACGTATGCTACTGCCTAAATATGCTCAAAAATATTCCTTATTCCAGCTTCTGATTCCCTTTTGCCTTCAACTCTTCTTTTACAATGTGGGTATTTGCGAGAGAACGGCTATGGAACTGTCACTTACAAATTCACATCTCCAACTTCAGCTTTGAAATCACTTGGCCTAATGGCCATATCACATGCCAACACAACAAATAACAGTAGTAACACAGCCATTAGTTCATGTTAAAAGCCCTGAACCAGTGTAACCTTATCATTAACTACAAAAAAACTATTTCAGTGTTTAGGGGGTTCAAGTTCAAACATTCTGCATTCTCTCGAACATAAAAGAACTTGAACTATGTAAAGGGCTCAAACATGCTAAGGAAGAGATAGTTTAACACATTTGAAGGCATGGCGGTCATATAGAACATATAAATTGAAATGAGAAGAGACACTCAACAACAGCCTTTTCATTCAAACATTCAATCAACAGATTACAGGAACCATAGGAACTTAGATCAAACATGTGAGTTTCAAAATGTGTACCTTTATCAGCAAAGTATACAATAAAAGGCACAAATTTCTGAAAAGAAAACTGGATTTCAGTAGCAAGACAGCAGCACCACAGCCAAGAACAACCCAGAAGTTCAAATCAAAAGCCAATACCCAACTTGAAACCAGGAGGTTGAGCTAAAGGAGTAAGAGTGCTTCTACTTCAGACCATGTTTTCAACTTGTGAAGGAATGAGAGGTTTCTGCTATTTCTAAAAAAACAAAGCTGTTTTTGAGTTTGAAATTTCAGACAAGAGGATGGAACTTTTCAGAGAAATTTTGCTGATAAAAATGTGTCCAGAATTCCCTTTTTCGGAGGAATTAGAGGGTACATATAGGCTATCTAAAGGGAGGGCATCTTTTAGCATATTCCTTATCTTTAATGAATAATAGTACAGTCCTTTTTAACAACCCTTGGTACAGCTGTCCTATTTTCAGCATATTTTAAAACAGCTAGGACTGTACATTTATCCTAAAATATCTGATCTTTAGCCTAAGTAAAAATTCCCTTTTACCCCTTAGGTTGCCACTTATTTCAGGTTTACCTAGGTTTTTTAATTCAAAAGGGTCCCTAAAGTTCCTACTTGTTCAATTAAACCATAAAAGTCTTGAAGAATTAAATGTCAGACTAACATCTTTCTAATAGGAAAAGAGAGCCAATTGAATCAAAAGGTATCCTAATTCATTACTTAGAAACTCATATTCAACCAATACTCAATGATGAAAAACTATTTTAATATCCAGTAAAAGGAAAGAAGAATAATCATGGACTAATTATAAGAAACTGAAGTCCTAAAGGACATTAAACCTGATTTAATCCATCTTCAACAACTTAAACAGAACAAGGGAGGAAGAAAAGATAACAAAGACATTTTATAGTCCTGAATTCAGCCCTACTTAATCACCATGCTGAACTAATTCGTACTATATTTAGTGAATCAATCAAACTAAATGAACAATGTGGCTGCTAATTATCCTACAAACTAATTTAACAAATTAGAAAATGATTTCAAACAAATCAACAGCATGATTCTAAGACAACAAAAATTACTGATTCAACAATTCGAAGCATAATCAGTCTTATGAATAATCTACTGATGAGTACACAAATAACTTAAGAAAAGAAAAAGGCCTTAAAATCATATAGCTTATCAGGAGCAAACAAACATGCATAAAAGAACAAAAATCAAAAACCTAAAAATCAAAGAAGAAGAGAGGGATTTACCGGAATTCTACTTCAAAAACTGGGTTGAGCCACGAATCAGTCCAAAACTCCCTGAAATGTAAGATGGACGTTGACTACCATTATTCGACTATTCTTAACAAGAACAACCGAATAATGGAGGCTACAAGTCCACTTGACCAATTACAATCCCCAAAAACGAAGAAGAAAATTAGGGTTTTTTTTTCGGAGCTTGAGGTTTGAAATTCGAGCAGACTGGGGTTTATTCGAGGGGGGGCAAGGGTGGTTTGGGGTTCAGATGGGGGCAAGGGTCATAGGGTGTTAACTTGGGGTCGATTGGATGAGTTAGGGTTTCGGCCATCTCTCTTTAGTTCAAGATTCGAGAGGTTCGGCGGGGATTCGAGGGAAGGGGTTTGGGGAATTGAAAGGAGGAGAAGGAGGGGAATCTATGGTGTGAAGATGGGGTCGATTGGAGCAACGCCGCCGGCGGAGGCGATTTCCGGTAGGCGGTTCACGGTGGAGAAGGTGAGGGGTTCTCTGAGGGTGTATGAGAGACGATGAGAGGGGGTAGGGGGGGCTAGTTCGGACAGTAATATACTAAAGACACCCTAGTTCAAAGCCGTCTGATCAAGATAAATCAACGGACGAGATCTCTCATGCCCAAAACGGGGTCGTTTGGATGGTGAGGGACTGGACCGGGTGAATCAATTTTTGGGCTTGGGTTATGGGTGGACTTGGGCTGATTTGTAGGTTCAATTCCGAAACATCAAATACCTTCCTCTTTTAATTTCAACTTCTTTTCTTTTTCGTTTTTTTTCTTCTTTTTTTTTAAAAAACAAATTAAAAAAAATCCTAAATTATTTAAAATGTTAGAAATTAAACTAATTAATTAATTACAAAATTATAAAAGCTACTCAATCCTCTATTAAAAGAGAAAAATCAATAAAAAGGATAAAAATGTAGAAATTGGCCATTTTTTGTGATATTCATTTTATAGAGCAAACAATTAATTAATTAATCAAAAAAATATAAAAATAAACCCTAAATGCAATGCATGATTCTTTTTTTTGGTATTTTCATAATTTAATAAGCTTAATCATGCACAAAAAATGCAAATAGAAATCCTACAAAATCCTTAAAATAGCAAATAGTTAAAGGAAGAAAACTAATTATTGGAATTCTGTAGGAGTCAATCATATGGGGGAAAAATCATGTGCTCACACTATTTATTTATTCATGGAAAACCTATATTTTTTCTCCTTAAATCAGTGTTGTTTTGAATTCTTCATTCACTTACTTGTTTCGTTAAAACTTATATGCTGATCCTTGATTATTCCTTTATTTGCAACCTTATTTAGTTTCTTGCCTTACTTAAATTAATCGTGATACTTGCTGATTCTTACTAATTATTTCTTAATTGAACTCCTGTTTATTTACCCCTAATTGCTTACTCCGTACCTAAGTCTTACTTGATTTCTTTCCTTAAATATATGTCCTGCTCTTTACCGTTGATTGATTACCCCTTGATTAGGGAAGACTTTACTGATTTTACGTATGACCGATTCTGTAAATTTTTCTAATTGCTGCATAATTGATTCTTTACCTTATTCTGTTTAATCTTGACCACTATATATACTCTCCTCAATGGGTTCTNCAAAGTTCAAGGCCCAAACGTGGTAGAGTCTAAAATTCCTTTAAGACCATTAAGACTAATTTGTAAAAAATGGGTTCTCGAGTTAAGTAGTGGGGTCAAATTAGAGGTTTATCCCTCTGTTTGAATCCGGACTTGAACTTGAAGCCCGAATTTTATAATATTAATTAACTAAGATTCTTTAGAGACCAAATTACGTAGAAATTTATAGCTTGTTCTAGGATGACCCTTAAATAAATGAGGTGCGCTCGCCAAATAAAATGCATACATTGCGGGGCCCAGATTAAATGCTTTATTAAAAATACTGTAGAAATTCGGGACATCTGATTAATGTTTCACCTAGCATGTCTGAATTTGGTTTCTGTTAAAACATGTGATTAGTATGTCTAATTCTTCCTACTGCTTTATCCAGCATGTTTCAGTCTGCTTGTTATGTATGTTAGCATGTTTGAACTAGGAATACTCATGATGTTTGCCTAAACTGTTCACTTAGGTTCTTGCTTAATCGGCTTTGCTAAGTTGTCTAGTATCTCAAAATAACTTTGACTATGTGCCAACTTCTCCAGTGTTAATATGTTTTTTCTACATGGTTGTTTGTGATCTTGGCTCTATGTCTCTTCCACCCATTCTTATGACTAACTTCTTAATCCTATAAAACTCTTGAAAACTTCTGTGCATCCTATTGTTTATGTGTTACTACCATACACTACTGTGTATTCTATGCGTCCCCAATCCCCCACTATCCCTGTGTCAAAATTTGTGTTGAATGATGCTAAACCTATTTGTCCTATAACCAATTAGGCCGCTTGCTGATTTTTCAAAAGTGTTTATCTGCTTCTCAAATTGTTTTACTACTAAATCATTTCTTACTTTTCAGAAAAACCTCTTCACTTATAGAGTCATTTTGGTACTTTTTTCTTGTCAAAACTTTTCAAAACTATTTCAAGCACTCTCACTCTACTCTTAAGTCCCTAGGTTCTGCCCCTCCAGTGTGTGTACTGCCTTGGGATCCTCTTGAGATCTCTTTGAACTCTAGCACACTAGGGCTGGCTATTCCACATTGCACTTACTCAATCCTTATTGTGAAGAGTCTGGGTGTGAGCACTGTCCGGGATCATTGAGGTCCTTAGGGAACTCTGACACACCTGGACATGAAATTGGCTATGAAATCCTTGGCATTCGAGACTACTGAAGCCCTGGCATTACCAGGATTTGCTTCGGGCCTACTTCAGGCTCCATATAGTTTAATTTCTATTTTATTTATGTAATTTATTCGATCATTGGTCTGTAATATTTAATTGTAAACAGATATTGGGGTGGCTAGTAAAAAAAGAGGGTAGTTATATGATATTGTTGGTAATCCTAGGTAGAAAACATGCTATTGGTTTTATATTCTGTGAATCTGCATTAGAAGCCATATCTTAGGATATTCTCATTTACATTTAAATCATGTCAAACCTGCATTAGATATCCTATTTTAGGGCTTCACGCTTATTACTTCATCATGATTTACATCACTATTCCATGATTCAATCTCGCGTAAATAATTCCTCTTAGAAATCCTGCTACTAGGTTAATAATCTCGCCTTAATAAACTGTCATCCTTGTATGAATTAGATACCATGTTTTTAGGAACTTTGCTTGCATTTGTTTGAACCTGCTTATTTCGATTAAAAGAAGTCAATGTCCATGAAAAGGTATAAAAGCAACTTCCCGTATAGACATCATGCCTTTAAGCACGAATCAGTATAAATCACCTGTTATAATCTGAGTCACCTAGAACAGCATGTTTGTAGGTTGAACAATTTCTAAGAGTCACCTAGAACAGCATGTTTGTAGGTTGAACAATTTCTAAAACTATTAATCATCTCCTATAATTGTGATTGCATACAATCCCACGCCTAGGCAAGCCTTAGGTAACCAATCTCTATATGAAACTGGAAACTGCATTCTGATTGTGTCAAAACCACTTAAGTTTTACAGGACTTAAAATCAGTAGGCAAATCGATTAGGACCCTGCCATTAAATGTTTTGAATATTTAGTGTATTAGTGTTCACCTGGACATCCTGTCCTAGGATTCTTTCTAAAAAAACTACATGTATTTGTGTTTGAGACGTGTTGTTTATTTGCTGTATCTGTGCGGAGGTAAACACGAGCCTTTTAACTGCTTCTTGTCCCTATTTGCTGGTCCTACATGTTATTTGATTGTCGCCTAGATTTTTGCCCTTTTAAATACCTTAGGGTTGTCTAGAACTACCCAGATTTAAAGGTCCCAAACTCCTCCGGGACCACAAGGAAGGGACGGGTAACAGCACGCTTAGAGTTCATTAAGTAAAACTCGCTTAATAGCCACTAAGGGGTGGGATAATGGGTAGAAAAGGATATGCTGATTTGTGCGCTAATGTAACGTGTAGCCCTCATTGAGGAGTGATTACCGGGCATTGCATAGATGTGATCATATAGGATAAACAACTTAGGACCCCCCTTTTCCTTTTGCATATGTGTGCTTAGATTGCTTAACTATTAAAATCAATATTCCTTTTACATATGTGTGCTTAGACTGCTTAACTATTAAAACCAATGTTCCTTCTACATATGTGTGCTTAGACTGCTTAACTATTAAAACCAATGTTCCTTTACATATGTGTGCTTAGACTGTTTATTTGCATCGGAATAATTCACAAAGTAAGTTTGGCCGGGATCCACCGTTGTGGACTTTGAGGGGTGCCTAACACCTTCCCCTTGAAGTAACTTCAAGCCCTTACCCAATCTCTTGTTGTATAATTAGTGTTGTAAATGACCCGTAATAGGTGCCCTAACACACCTTAATTCGTTAGGTGGCGACTCTTTGATTCCTTATATCCCTTTTACCAAAAGGAAACAAGTTTTCCCAATAATGTCAAAAACCCTGACTAATCCGATAGGAGAGGAAAAAGGGGGCGCGACAGCATGGCGACTCCGCTGGGGAGTTCTAGGCTTAGACCGTTACAAACCGCTTTGTGAGTTTGTCTAAGTATGCCTTATTTTGTTAATACCCGCACCCTTTCCCGTTACCCTGTATGCGACTTTAACTAGTTATTTTTCAAGTATTTATTTTCCCAATACAAAACTGACATGCTTCTTTCTTTTCTTCTGTAACCGGTTTCAATTATAACTGCTGTATTTATCGCTTTCATAATGTGAAAATACTTGACAACATGTTGTTTACTGCTTATTGCTGCATAATCATGCTCAACATCATATTCCACTCGTTCTTAAACAAATCCTATAGCAACGCTTGATGAGTGGTTGCGCTCTTTCAATTTATATCACTCCCTAAATTCGGAAAGGCATATTTGCGGTAAAACCAGTCGATCAGTGGTGCAGTCGAGGTTCTGTGCCTTTCCACCTCGAGTTCTCCGCTCGAGGGTACCTGTCTAAAACCCCATAGAAACCTTACTCTTGTTATATTGTGCATGCATCATGGTCAAAACCTTTAAGACAAGCCTTATCCAAAAATCAACCGGGATTTTCTTAATCACAACGGGCACAATCACGTTCTGTGCATTAATTTGGAGAGGTAAATGCCAATATGGTAATCATAAGTGTATAAATAGTCGAATCCGGTGGGGGAAAGGGCCTAGCCGTTTTTGTCTTGTAGAAAATGAGGCACGAAGTCCCCAAATTCGGTATGGTCAGCAATGTTCCACCAATGCTCCTAGACTGGTGGGAAGACCTTTCCTCCAGTGACAAGAAACAAGTGAGGAAGCATTTGGGCAATTTACCTTCTCTTCTGGAAATCCAACCGAACAGATCAAGGAGTGGAGAGAGATGGCTATCCTTTCCAACAGGAAGCTAGAATACTTGGAGCGAGGCATAGTGGAGTTAGAGGGCAAAGTCATCAAAAGGATCGAGGATCGCCAGAACGCTGAGGGAAATGGAGGACACTTGGCCAGAGCGTACCTGCTGCTAGGACTGCGCGAGCTGGGAAATTTGTTCGATGGAATCAAGAATATCGAATCTGGGGAAGGTCCTTCTGGGACCAAGTAGGCTAGATATACCTTTTTGCCTTCATAAATGTAATAAGGCCCAGTGCCACTAGTGGATTATCTTTATTATTCTAGTGTCTTTTTAGGATTCGTCCATTTTATATTAATGAAATGAGGTATTTTGGCATCTAAGTCTTCCATATCAACTTGTCGCTAGGCCTACCTCGGGCATAACGAGGCTCCCAAATTAAGACGCGCATTTATATTCCTGCAATATGTGTTTAAATACTGCAAATATATTATCACAATCCCCACTGACTTGTTACCTTTTTGTTTTTATTTTATTTCCTTTTGATTATTCCCCTTCCCTAAAGGTTGGTTCGTGTATTCTGGCATCATCAGCATATCATACAAGATCCAGGGGCCCTCCACCTTCTCCTCCTCCTAGTCCACCTAAAGGCAAAGGCAAAGCAAAAATGGAAGACTTGACTAACATCAGAAAGGAAAACTCAACACCAGCTGAACATCCAGAAGCTTCCGATGGTCGGGGTACTCAGGTCCAGAATGATGCCGTGTCGCAACTTGAACAAAGGTTATTGAAACTCCAAGGGGAACTTGAACATGTTCGGAACCTAGCGAACTTGTCCTTCTCACTCAGCGTCCCATACGTTGGCCATCCAAACACTCAAAACTCTGCACCACCTCGGAATACACCCAACAAACAGAATCCTCCTGCAACCCACCACTATACAACTCCACTACCATAACAACAAAATACTTGCCACACTCCCTGAAACACCCCACCAATCATTCCTGAACCATAAAATTCCACCAACGATCACCTCTATGCTCAAGCACCAGTCCACCAGAATAATCCCATATACATGGAGACTCTACCTCACTCCACCCAACCCGTCTCTTACACACCGGAGTCCAGTGAGAAGGATATGCTCATCAAGAACCTAGCCGAAGAACTCAAGAAATTGACTAGCCGAGTTCAAGGCGTGGAAGGAGGTAAGGGGCTCGAAGGATTGAATTATGAAGATCTATGTATACAGACTGATGTGGAACTGCCGGAGGGTTACAAACCTCCCAAGTTCGAAATGTTCAACGGTACTGCTGATCCCAAGGTCCATCTAAGGACCTAGTGTGACAAACTGGTCGGAGATGGAAGAGACAAAAAGATCCGGATGAAATTGTTCATGAGGAGCCTCACAGGATATGCTTTGTCCTAGTACATCACCAGGACCCTAAGAAGTGGTCTAGTTGGGTGAGTATGGCCTCGGATTTCAAGGACCGATTCAGGTTCAACACGGAAAATGCACCGGACGTATTTTACATCCTGAATCTCAAGAAGAAACCAACCGAAACCATTCACGATTATGTCACTCGTTGGAGGTCGGAAGCGGCCAAGGTCAGGCCGGCATTAGATGAAGAGCAGATGAACAAATTTTTTGTCAGGGCACGGGACCCGTAGTATTATGAGAGGCTGATGGTGATTGAAAATCACAAATTCTCCGACATCATCAAGCTTGGGGGAAATAATTGAAGAAGGTATCAAGAGCGGAATGGTCACTAATTTTGAGGCACTGCAAGCCACCAACAAAGCACTGCAGTCCGGTGGCATATCCAAGAAGAAAGACGTAGGAGCTGTAATGGTTGCACAGGGACCCAAATCTCCACTGACATATCGAACCTCTCCACTTGCATACCAAGCACCCCCACCTACATATCAACCATCACCTCCACCTACATATTAACCATCACCTCAACCCACATATCAACCATCACCTCCATCTACATATCAACCGTCACCTCCACCTACATATCAACCCACATCTCCCTGATATTCCCAACCAGCCATTGTCTATCACAAATACAACTCCCAACCGTCCCACTTTCAGTCACCTCCAGCTCGCCAAAACTTCCCAAGGCCTCGACCAAACTTTGACCGCAGGCCACCCAAATAGTATACCGCCATTGCCGCGCCCATTGACCAGCTGTATGAAAGATTGAAAGCTGCTGGTTACGTCACTCCCATCCCTGTTGTAGCCACAGAGAAACCATCCCAGTGGGTCAATCCAAATAAAACATATGCATACCATTCCGGCATGAAAGGAAATCGAGGAATGCCGCTCGTTGAAGGATAAAATCTAGGCTTTGATCGACAACAAAGTTATTCAGACTAAGGACGCTACTCCTAATGTTCGCAATAACCCCCTCCCAGATCACAGGGGTGGAGGCGTCAATGTGATAGAGATAGATGAAGAGTGGGACCCAGAGGGGTCAATCGGGTTAACCAAAGAAGGTGATGATCCCAAGAAGCCAGCGGTTACACTCAACCCCTTAAAGTGCAGATACAGCCGTCAGGAGAGGCTGAGGTAACCACATCACTCCCGTTCGAGTTTGAAGTAGCACCACCCACAGACACGAGCATACATTCAAGGTTGAAATAGCACCACCTGCTACGACGCTTATTCCATTTGAAGTAAAGGTAGCCACACCCCTCACAGTGACAGTATCAACCACGCCGCCTTTTAACACTAATATTGTGCCTTGGGATTACGTGGCTAAAGCTAGAAGGAAAGGAAAGGTCAAGATAGAGGAAGCTGGTGCTGCACAAGGGATGACTAGGACCGGAAGGGTCTACACTGTAAAGAACCGTAAAATTCTTAACCAAAAACTCGGGATTTCATGGTGCCGAGTAGGATTCTTGTGTTATTGTAGTAGAAATAACACAAGCTCTCCGCGGTTCGGACTTTATGGATTGAACAATACCCTACAAGTTAGAGGAAAATGTTTCCCAAAAGAACGCATTCCTGCGGCCCACTATGCAGCTGCATAATACCTCTACGGACCGCAATGGCTGCAGAGTGAAACAGAAAGTTGGCAGAATTTCAAGGCCAGATATGCGGCCCAATTATGCGATCGCATAATCACTATGCGGGCTGCATATTGATCGCATATCTGCCTTGATATTTTGCAAAGGGAATTTTTGCGGTGCATTATGCGACCGCAGAACAGATATGCGGATCGCATATCGATCGCATACTCGGACAGAAAACTTAACTTCCTGAGGCACATTCTGCGGTCACTCTGCGGATCGCACAACCATTATGCGGTCGCATATGCGACCGCAAACCTATATCGGGGCACCAATTTTCTTAATATAAAACCCGACCCCCATTCCGTTAAACACCCCCCTTAGGCCATTTTCGGCACACTTTCTCGGATAATTAGAGTAAGAGAGGATGATCAAAGAGAGGGGAAGAGGTCTCCATTCATTTTTTATCAAATCCTAGCCTAAACATCTTGAAGATTAACAAACAAGGCACCTAGGTCTCCATTCCAAGAGGTAAGCTTCTATCACCCAGTCTCTCAATTCCCTAATGTAGCTAAAATGGACCTTTAGTAAGGTAATTCATGGGGATTAAAGTGGTTACCTTGCATGCATGTGATCCTAAGGTATGTGGGGGGGGGATGCTAAGACAAAGATAGGAAAAACTAGGGAATGGGTTGGGGAAAGCTTCCACTAAAAAGGGGGCCATGGACCCCAACAAACACATAATGTCTAATATAATGCTCAAGTGAGCTAGGGCTATGATTAATTTCCTAATAATGAGTTCAATTGTGCTACATTGTTAAATAGATTGAAGGTGCTAAAGGTTCCGGAACATGCCGTAGGAATTAGGGAAAGACTCAAATGAGGTATGTATGGCTAACACTCTTCTTCTAAGTATTGAACTCTTGGTGTCCGAATAATTGGCATGAGTTCTGAATTGATCCTACCAAATGGTTTGCCTTTATGTATTGGGGTGAAAGATTTATGTTCCATATTTGTTTTAAGTGTTGCCTTCAAATCATGCTATTTGAAAATGTGATCATGTTCTCCTATCTTTCGTTTTGTTTTCTTTTCTTTCCTTGTGTGCGCATGCCTTATATGATAGCACTTGTTGACATGATTATTGATGATATTTGGGCAAATAATAAAGACTTGAATTCTAAAACGTGTCCAAGTTCCATGAACTAATTAATAAATGGGCTGCTTGTGTCAAGTAATGAAATATGGAAAGAAATGTAAATGAAATGGATAATTGAAAGAGGTTATGTCCCAAGTGAGATGGCTTAGCCGATCGGGCCGAGATCGGACGCCATGTTGTACGCATGGGGGCATTTATGTTGGACTTCTATTATTATTATAAATTTGTATATGTCTCACTTGGGATGGCTTAGCATGTCGGGCCGAGACCGGACTCCGTGTAAAAACCACAGCTGCATTATGGATTGTGGCACTTGGCACTAATGACCATCAACCTAAAAGAGATGGTAAGAACGAACCGGGACGATGTGATCCTTATTTGGTGGTTCCTTGTAATTCTGTGAAGTACTTGTTAATTTTTGTAACTACCTTCTATTTGTTTCACGGTTCGTTCTAATAAGATTTATGTTTGCCTTAAATACTAGTGCTATTCGACAGTACTAACGTCCATTTTGCCAGGGGCGCTATACCTTTTAACGGATGTAGGTGGTTCCATCGCAAATAGCGCCGATCGCAGATAGGGGTGCTCTCTTTCTCTCTCCTTATAGCAGTCTTGGTGAGCCCCCATTGCTCCCAGGGGTTGTGTAGTCCTTCTTTTGTGTAAATTACCGTATTTTGAGGTATAGCCGGGGCCTTGTTGCCGGCATTGTCATGTTGATCTTTTGTATCCTTAGAGACTCTTTAGACATTTATGTGGGTCATGTATGGGTGTCGGGATGGTTATTGGATCATATTGTATTTTTGAAACTCTTCCACTAGATTGTCAACTCTATACACCTTTGGAAACTTAATTATGGCCTATGGCGTTTAAGTAAAAATGGACTAGTATCATTTTCATATCTATGTAACTGATCTCTTCCCTGTTTAACAAATGGTAACACGTTCCCTTTTTGGTTCATAAATGAGTCGGGCAGGAAAGACTGGATAGGCTTGCTCGACCGGGTTCACTCGGTCGCGCGTCGGTCGCGCTCCCCGAGGTTAGGGCGTGACAAACTTGGTGTCAGAGCCTAAGGTTTTAAAGCGTCCTAGGATGTCTCGGAGTCGTGTTTAGTAGAGCCTTCTTATCGGTGTGTTGTCGACCACATCTATAAGTAGGGGGCTACTTGGACATTTAGGAATAATACCCTTCATTGTTGTCCTATATCGTGCGTTAAAGTGGAATGTGAGGTTGTTTTCCTCTAACTTGTGCATTGTTCTAACTTTCAGTAAATGGCACCTAAGAAGAAAGCAAGAATTGGCCAAGAAGCCAGTGCCACCTCAAGAGTGGCTGATGTTTCCCTACTTGATATTGCGAGTATGGATAATCCCCCTACTATTACACAGCCTGATTCCTCTACTCCAGAACAGACTACCCCAGTTCTTGCACCTGCGGAGGGTGCCACCATCCCTCCTGCCGATATGCATGTTCCACCTCCAGCCCCAGTCTCCGATCCCGGTATTTCAGATGGGGATCTTAGGGGGACTATTCAGATGCTAACTCAGTTAGTGGCTTCTCAGGCGTAGAGGTCAAACGTTGCACCTACCTCATTTAGCTTCAAGGGGATTCTTCTGGTTCTAGGGTAAACAGGTTCCTTCAGTTAGACCCTCCAGTGTTCACAGGTACTGATCCCAAGGCAGACCCTCAAGATTTCATTGATGAAATGCATAAAACTCTCCGAGTTATGCATGCTACTGAGACGGAGGGAGTGGAGTTGGCCTCTTATTGTTTGAAAGGGGTGGCGTATTCCTGGTTTGAGATGTGGGAGGATTCTCGTGAGGAGGGGAGCCCTCCTGCGAGGTGGAGTGAGTTTGCAGATGCCTTCATAGACCATTTCTTGCCTGCCGAGACTAAGGCAGCCCGTGCTGCGGAGTTTGAGACCCTTAAACAAGGTAGTAAGAGTGTGTGGGAGTATCACATGGAGTACGCGTGCCTGTCAAAGTATGTTGTTCACATGATGCCGACTATGGAGGCTAGGGTGCATCGATTTGTGTAGGGCCTTGGCCCTTTGGTCATTAATGAAGCTGCCACAGCTGCTCTAAATTCTGACATGAACTATGGAAGGATGGTGGCCTTTTCCCAAGCTACCGAGGCTCGAAAGCTAAAACACACGATGGAATGAGAGGGTAATAGTAGGGCCGGATCCGCGGGCAACCTTAGGGATTCATTCGGAGGTGCGAGATCAGCTTTCCGGGAGGATCATCAGGGCCATCCCAGTCTTATTCCCAGTCTTCAGCTAGTGCCGCGCCATCAGGGCAGGGTCAGCACCAGGGGAGTCGCTTTAAGCCCAGCCAGGGCAGCAGGGGGTCCCACCATCAGGGCCGATCAGGAGGGAGATTCCAACAGCAGCAGAGGGCCCCATGCCCTAAATGTGGAAGGATACACTCAGGAGTTTGCTACCTGGATATGCCGGTATGCTATGGATTCGGGATGAGAGGCCATATTCAGAGGGATTGTCGTGCATCCCGCCAAGGGGCGGGTAGGGGCACAGCTCAGTCATCCAGTCCTACAGTTGCTACATCTTCAGAACACCCTCCAGCTCGGGGTTCTCCAGCACCCGCAGAGCATGGTGCAGCTAGGGGTGGTGCACAGAGTTCGGGAGGACCCAGTCGGTTCTATGCTATGAGTGGTCGACAGAGTGCAGAGGCTTCTCCAGATGTCGTTACAGGTATATTGACTGTTCAATATCATGACGTGTATGCCCTCATTGATCCTGGATCTTCTTTATCCTATGTTACTCCTTATGTTGCTACAAGCTTCGAGATAGAACCGGAACAACTTCATGAGCCGTTCTCCGTATCTACTCCGGTTGGCGAGTCTATTACGGCCGCACGGGTTTATAGAGATTGTGTGGTCACGGTGCGTGGTCGGGATAATATGGCCGATCTTATTTAACTGGGAATGTTTGATTTTGATGTAATAACGGGAATGGACTGGCTTTATTCATGCTTTGCCAAGCTGGATTGCCGAACTAGGACCATGAGGCTTGAGTTTCCTAATGAGCCAGCTGTTGAGTGGGAGGGGAATAATGTTACACCAAAAGGTAGGTTTTATCGCTTACCTAAGGCCACAAAGATTATTAGGAAGGGATGTATTTATCATTTGGTCCGAGTTGCGGACACCACTGCTGAGGTGCCTACCCGTGAATCTATACCAATTGTGGATGAATTACCCGATGTGTTTCCGGATGAGCTCCCTGGGATTCCTCCAGACAGGGAGATCGATTTCGGGATTGATGTGATGCCAGGCACCCAGCCTATATCCATTCCACCTAATAGAATGGCGCAGGAGGAATTAAAAGAGCTGAAGGAACAACTGAAAGATTTGCTAGAGAAAGGCTTCATCCGACCGAGTGTGTCGCCTTGGGGCGCACTGGTTCTCTTTGTCAAAAAGAAATATGGATCACAGTGGATGTGTATTGACTACCGGCAACTCAACAAGGTCACGATCAAAAATAAATACCCATTGCTAAGAATAGATGATTTGTTTGATCAGTTTCAAGATGCTAAGCTCTTCTCCAAAATTGATTTACGTTCCGGGTATCATCAATTGAAGATAAGGGAGCGGGATATTCCAAAAATAGCTTTTAGAACCCGGTTTGGGCACTTTGAATTTATGGTAATGTCTTTCGGGCTAACCAATGCCTCGGCAGCTTTCATGGATCTTATGAATCGAGTCTTCAAGCCGTTTCTTGACTCCTTTGTGATAGTATTCATCGACAATATCCTTGTATATTCACGAAGTCGTGAGGATCACGTCGACCACCTCAGGGCAGTTCTGCAGACTCTTCACCAACACCAATTGTATGCAAAGTTCTTAAAATATGAATTTTGTCTTGAATCTGTTACATTTCTGGGGCATGTCATCTCTGGAGAAGGAATTAAGGTTGACCCACACAAGATCGCAGCGGTAAAGGAATGGCCTAGACCTACCACCCCAACAGAGATGTAGTTTCTTGGTTTTGGCTAGATACTACAGGAGGTTTGTGGAGGGGTTCTCCACTCTTGCCTCTCCATTGACCGAGCTAACGCAGAAAGCGGTCAAGTTCCAGTGGTCCGATGCTTGTGAAAGGAGTTTCCAGGAATTGAAGTCAAGATTGACTTCGGCGCCAGTGTTGACCTTGCCGAATGGTACACAGGGATTTGTGGTGTATTGCGATTCTTCAAGGAATGGTCTTGGTGTGTATTAATGCAACATGGTAAGGTTATAGCTTATGCTTCAAGGCAACTTAAGGATCATGAGAAGAACTACCCAACTCACGACTTAGAACTTGCGGTGGTGGTGTTTGCATTAAAAATCTAGCGTCATTATTTGTATGGATTTCATGTAGATGTATTCACCGACCACAAGAATCTTCAATACATTTTCAAACAGAAGGAATTTAACTTGAGGCAAAGAAGGTGGCTTGAGTTGCTCAACGATTATGACATCGACATTCTGTATCATCCAGGGAAAGCTAACGTAGTGGCGGACACTCTTAGTCGGAAATCTCTGGGTAGTTTGGCTCACTTGGAGGCAGGTGAAAGGCCTTTGGCCCTGGAGGTTCACCAGTTGGCCAGTTTGGGATTTTGTCTTGCTGACTCTAGCGAAGGGGGAGTGATTGTGCGGAACAGGGCGGAATCATCGCTTATGGCAGAGGTCAAAGAAAAGCAATACCACGACCCAGTGTTGGTACAACTGAAGGAAGGGATTCATAAACATAAGACTGTCTTTCTCTCTTGGCATGGGTGACGGTACACTACAGTACCAAGAGCGACTATGTGTTCCAAATATGGATGGTCTTAGAGAAAGAATCATGGTAGAAGCTCACACTTCTACATATTCTGTGCACCCAGGTTCCACGAAAATGTATCATGACCTCAAGGAAGTCTACTGGTGGAATGACATGAAGAGGGGCGTAGCCGACTTTGTGGCAAAATGTTCAAACTGCCAACAAGTGAAGGCCGAACATCAAAGGCCCGGTGGGTTGGTTCAGGGTATATAAATTCCAATGTGGAAATGGGAAATGATAAACATGGATTTTGTGGTGGGGTTACCGTGTACTCCACGTAAGTTCGACTCATTTGGGTGATCGTGGATCAACTCGTGAAATCAGCACACTTCTTACCAGTTAAGTCCACCGACACTGTGGAACAGTATGGTCAATTGTATATCAAGTAAATAGCCAGGCTTCACGGCACTCCCGTTTCCATCATTTCTAATCGAGGGGCCCAGTTCACAGCTAATTTTTGGAAGAAATTTCAGTAAGGTTTGGGTACGCAGGTAAATCTCAGCACAGCTTTCCATCCGCAAACTGACGGGCAAGCAGAGCGGACTATTCAAACGCTTGAGGATATGTTGGGATGATCATCTGCCGCTTATAGAATTTGCTTATAACAACAGCTTCCATGCTAGTATTCAGATGGTGCCGTATGAGGCCTTGTATGGTAGGAGATGTAGGTCGCCGATTGGGTGGTTCGAGGTTGGAGAAGCCGAGATAATAGGACCAGACCTGGTGCATCAAGCTATGGAGAAGGTTCAAATTATAAAAGAGCGATTAAAAACTGTGTAGAGTCGTCAGAAATCCTATTCGGATGTTCGTCGCAGAGACTTGGAATTCAAGGAAGACGATTGGGTGTTCTTGAAGGTATCCCCCATGAAGGGGATCATGCGGTTTGGAAAGAAGGAGAAATTGAGTCCGAGGTATGTTGGGCCATATAGAATCATTCAAAGGATCGGTCAGGTAGCATACAAGCTTGAGCTGCCACAGAGATGTCACTGGTGCACCCGGTATTTCATGTGTCTATGTTGAAGAAGGTACTTGGAGACCCGTCCGCTATTGTGCCGGTTGAGACCATTAAGGTTAGTGAAGAATTGTCCTATGAAGAGATCCCGGTTGTTGTTCTTGATAGACAGGTCCGAAAGTTGAGAAACAAAGAAATTACATCCGTAAAGGTATTATGGCGAAACCAGCAAGTCGAAGAATCTACTTGGGAAGCCGAGACTGAAATGAGAAAGAAGTACCCTCATTTGTTTGAATAGACCAGTAATAGTTCCATGAAATTGTTTCCTCTAAAAAATTTTGTGTTACTTGCTCGGCGTATATAAAGACATCCCTTTCTAATTATATGTCCTTAGGAGGATTCGATTGGTGTTGTTTTAGCGTTCTGTCAGGATTAATTAATCTTTCACATGTTGTTAAGATGTGTTTCGGGGGCTCTCTGGCAGGTGGATAGGCCCAATTACAAAGGAAACTCTGGCGAAATTTTCAAAAACATATGAAAGTTGGGCAAATTTGGGGCTGATGGCGTATGGTATAACTGAACCTAAGTGAAGCTTGACCCTCATTCAAGGAAAAATGACCTTAAGTAGGGGAGGATGTAAGAACCCGTAAAATTCTTAACCAAAAACTCGAGATATCGTGGTGCCGAGTTGGATTCTTGCGTTATTATAGTAGAAATAAGCTCGCCGCGGTTCGGACTTTTTGGATTGAACAATACCTTACAACTTAGAGGAAAAAGTTTCCCAAAAGAACGCGTTTTTGCGGCCCATTATGCGGCCGCATAATAGATCTTTGGTCCGCATACTGGCCGCAGAGTGAAACAGAAAGTTGGCCAAATTTTGAGGCCAGATATGCGGCCCAAATATGCGATCGCATAATCGCTATGCGGGCTGCATATTGATCGTATATCTGCCTTGAACTTTTGCGAAGGGAATTTCTGCGGTGCATTATGCGACCGCAGCACAGATATGCGGACCGCATATCAGTCGCATACTCGGACAGAAAACTTAACTTCCTGAGGCTCATTCTGCGGTCACTCCGCAGACCGCATAACCATTATGCAGTCGCATATGTGACCACAAACCTGTATTGGGGCACCCATTTTCCTAATTTAAAATCCGACCCCCATTCCGTTAAAACACCCCCTTACGCCATCAGCACACTTTCTCACATAATTAGAGTAAGAGAGGAGGATCAAAGAGAGGGGAAGGGGTCTCCGTTCACTGTTTATCAAATCCTAGCCTAAACATCTTGAAGATTAACAAACAAGGCACCTAGGTCTCCCTTCCAAGAGGTAAGCTTCTATCACCCAAGCTCTCAATTCCCTATTGTAGTTAAAATGGACCTTTAGTGAGGTAATTCATGGGGATTATAGTGGTTACCTTGCATGCATGTGATCCTAAGGTATGTGGGGGGGATGCTAAGACAAATATAGGAAAAACTAGGGAATGGGTTGGGGAAATCGTCCACTAAAAAGGGGGCCATGGACCCCAACAAACGCATAATGGCTAATATAATGCGCAAGAGAGCTAGGGCTATGATCAATTTCCTAATAATGAGTTCAATTGTACTACATTGTTAAATAGATTGAACGTGCTAAAGGTTTCGGAACCTGCTATAGGAATTAGGGAAAGATTCAAATGAGGTATGTATGGCTAACCCTCTTCTTCTTAGAATTGAACTCTTGGTGTCCGAATAATTGGCGTGAGTTCTGAATAGATCATACTAAATGGTTTACCTTTATTTATTGGGGTGAAAAATTTATGTTCCATATTTGTTCTAAGTGTTGCCTTGAAATCATGCTATTTGAAAATGTGATCATGTTCTCCAAGCTTTCCTTTTGTTTTCTTTTCTTTCCTTGTGTGCGCATGCCTTATATGATAGCACTTGTTGACATGGTTATTGACGATATTTGGGCTATTAATAAAGACTTGAATTCTAAAACGTGTCCAAGTGCCAAGAACTAACTAATAAATGGGGCTGCTTGTGTCAAGTAATGAAAAATGGAAAGAAATGTAAATGAAATGGATAATTGAAAGAGGTCATGTCCCAAGTGAGATGGATTAGCCGATCGGGCCGAGATCGGATGCCATGCTGTACACATGGTGGCATTTATGTTGGACTTCTGTTATCATTATGAATTTGGATATGTCTCACTTGGGATGGCTTAGCCGGCCGGGCCGAGACCGGACTCCGTGTAAAAACCACGGTGGCATTATGAGTTGTGGCACTTGGCACTAATGATCATCAACCTAAAAGGGATGGAAAGAAGGAACCGGGACGATGTGATCCTTATTTGGTGGTTCCTTGTAATTCTGTGAAGTACTTGTTAATTTTTGTAACTGCCTTCTATTTGTTTCACTGTTCGTTCTAATAAGATTTGTTTTTGCCTTACATACTAGTGCTATTCGACAGTACTAACGTTCCTTTTGCCAGGGGCGCTACATCTTTGAATGGATGTAGGTGGTTCCATCGCAAATAGCGCCGATCGCAGATAGGGGTGATCTCTTTCTCTCTCCTTACAGCAGTCTTGGTGAGCCCCCATTACTCCCAGGGGTTGTGTAGTCCTTCTTTTGTGTAAATTACCATATTTTGAGGTATAGTCGGGGCCTTGTTGCGGGCATTGTCATGTTGATCTTTTGTATCCTTAGAGACTCCGTAGACATTTATGTGGGTCATGTATGGGTGTCGGGATGGTTATTGGAACACATTGTATTTTTGAAACTCTCCACTTGATTGTCAACTGTATGCACCTTTGGAAACTTCATTATGGCCTATGGCGTTTAAGTAAAAATGGACTAGTATCGTTTTCTCATTTATATAACTGATCTCTTCCTTGTTTAACAAATGGTAACACGTCCCCTTTTTGGTTCATGAATTAGTCAGGTAGGCAAGACTGGATAGGCTTGCTCGACCAGGTTCACTCGGTCGCGCGTTGGTCGCGCTCCCCGAGGTTAGGGCCTAACATACACACCCAAACACTTGGGAGAGTCCAGCAAGCAGGCTTCTAACAGGCCTCCCGTTATTGAGACAGGACCGGATGACCTCTAGAGGAAGGTTCAAGCCAGGGAATACTCAGTCACAGATCTTATGAACAAGACTTCGGCCCAGATATCTATCTTATCATTGTTGTAGAATTCGGAAGCACATAGGAGTGCTCTGATGAAAGTGTTTAATGAAGCTTGTGTGCCTAACAACATCACAAGCGGAGAGATGGCCAATATGGTGGGGCAAGTATTAGAAAGTCACAAGATTACCTTCCGCAAGTATGAACTACCACCTGAAGGTTTGAGTCACAACAGGGCACTGCACATTACCGTGCAATGCGACGATTACTTCATCACCAGGGTTCTGATCGATGGAGGGTCCAGCCTTAATATTTGCCCATTAACGATACTAAAGAGGTTGGTCAAAGTACTGTACAAAATACGAGAAGTATCCATGAATGTAAAGGCTTTCGATGGGTCTCAGAGGTCCACCATTGGAGAGATTAGTCATTGTCTACAGATGAGGCCTACATGGTTTGAGGTCAAATTCCATGTGTTAGATATATCCGCGTCCTACAATCTGTTATTAGGACGACTATAGATACACGATGTCGAAGCTGTGGCTTCGACTTTGCATCAGGTGGTAAAGTTTGAGTGGAACCATCAGGAGGTAATTATCCATGGAGATGGGAGCAACCCCATCTACAACCGCCAGACCATCCCGGTAGTTGAGGGTAGAAGAAGGCTTGGTTGAGAAACTTACCACCATATTGAGCGGGTCAATGCAATAGACAATGATAAGTGGTGGAGTAGTAAGATTGAAATCATAATGAATTGGAGCGGATACAAACCTGGCAAGGGTCTCGGTAAGAATCTTCAGGGAAATCTCCAAGCAGATATAGCTAAAGCGCCACGGCACTACCTTTGGCCTGGGCTATCAGTACACTTGGCAAGAGCGGGACGACTGGTCGCCACCATGGAGTGGTCCTTACTATCCATTGGAGCAGCCCATACCGTACTAGGAACAGACTTTCTAGCAAGCGAACGTCATATGGGGATCAGAGGAGGAGGAAGCATTAGTAGCCCTAAGGAACTTATTCCTGAAGGACGCAGATATGGACTGTTGTGTCATTGTTGAGGAGGAGGAGAAGGAAGGCCCTACCATCCAAGCTATGAGAAAGGGATCGTTCCTTAGAAACTGGACTGTCAGACCATCCAGGGCCCGACGAGCCCCGGGGTAGCAAGGCTGAACAGCACTATTTATTTTTGATTTTTAAGAAAATGATTTCTCTTTCTTGCATACTATTTTAAGTAAAATTTCAAGCGTTTCGAAACGTTTGTTTAAATAATTGAAAATCGCTTTTATGTTTTAATGAATCGATATTTATTATTATCATTTTCTCGCATACTTTTACCTATACAGCATTACCATTTCCTGTTTTGATGAACTAATGACTGTGACATGCACTGACACAACGCAACAAAAGGACAATGATTCGGAAGAAGAAGACATCATACCCGAGGAAATCATCAAAGAAGTAGAGGACATTGAGAACAAGCCTAAGTCCAATCTAGACGAAACCGAGATAATCAACTTGGGAGATTCAGAGACTGTCAAAGAAACTTGCATCAGCATCCACCTGTCATCGTCAGAGAAAGAAGAGTACACACAATTCTTGAAGGAATATGAAGACATATTTGCATGGTCATACGACGATATGACCGGATTAAGTACATCTATCGTGGCTCGCAAGTTTCCCACTAATCCAGTGTGCCCCCCAGTAAAGCAGAAGCTCCGGAAGTTCAAGCCTAATATGAGTCTGAAAATCAAGGAGGAAGTCACTAAAAAAATCAACGCCAAGGTCCTCAGGGTGGTTGAATATCCAACATGGTTGGCCAACATCGTGCCAGTTCCAAAGAATGACGGAAAGGTCAGGGTTTGTGTCGATTACCGGGATCTCAACCAAGCAAGTCTAAAGGATGATTTCCCCCTTCTAAACGTACACATCCTAATCGACAACTGTGCCAAACATGAGCTCCAGTCATTTGTGGATTGCTTCACCAGTTACCATCAGATCTGGATGGACGAGGAGGACGCTGAGAAAATGGCTTTCATTACGCCATGGGGAGTATACTGTTAAAAAATGATGCCATTCGGCCTAAAGAATGCTGGGGCCACTTACATGAGGGTTATGACCACTATCTTCCATGTCATGATACATAAGGAGATCAAGGTGTATGTGGATGACATCATCATCAAATCCAAGAAAGGCACCGACCATATAGCAGATTTAAGGAAGTTCTTCGACGGACTGTGGAAATACAACCTGAAGCTAAATCCCACAAAATGTGCATTTGGGGTTCCTGCCGGAAAGTAACTTGGGTTAATCGTCAGTCGCCGAGGGATAGAACTAGATCCATCAAAAGTCAAAGCCATCCAGGAGATGCCACCACCAAAGAGTAAGAAGGATGTAATGAGCTTTCTAGGACGACTGAATAATATCAGTCGGTTCATAGTAGTCCACGGTCATATGTGAACCAATTTTCAAGATGTTAAAGAAACATGCTGCAACCAGGTGGACCGAGGATTGTCGAAAGGCCTTCGACAGAATCAAGTAATACCTATCGACGCCACCAGTTTTGGTTCCGCCAGAGCCAGGTAGACCCTTGTTACTCTACCTTGCAATATTAGATGGAGCTTTCGGCTGCGTTCTGGGGCAGCATGACGAGACAGGGAGAAAGGAGCAGGCTATGTATTATCTGAGTAAGAAGTTCACTTCATATGAGGCACGGTACTCTCTGCTGGAACGTACCTGTTGCGCTCTAACCTGGGTAGCTCAGAAGCTGAGACACTACTTCTGCGCCTACACAACATACCTCGTATCAAGGATGGATCCCTTGAAGTATATCTTTCAGAAGCCCATGTCTACTGGCAAACTGGCTAAGTGGCAAATCCTGCTGAGCGAGTTCGACATCGTCTATGTGACTCAGAAAATGGTTAAAGGACAAGCCTTGGCAGATCATCTTGCTGAGAATCCCGTGGAGGAGAATATGAACCCTTGAAAAAGTATTTTCCCGATAAAGAAGTATTGTTCATAGGAGAAGACATTGTTGAATCCTATGACGCCTGGAGGATGTTCTTTGACGGATCAGCAAATTTCAAAGGAGTCGGCGTTGGAGATGTCTTAGTATCGGAAACCGGTCAACATTATCCGGTATCTGCTAAACCCAGATTTCCCTGCACCAACAACATGGCAGAGTATGAAGCTTGCATACTAGGGCTCAACATGGCCATCCACATGAATATTCAAGAGCTGCTGGTAATCGGCGGTTCAGATTTGCTTATACACCAAGTAAAAGGAGAATGGGCCACCAAGAATTCCAAGATATTACCATATCTGCACCATGTGCAAGAATTGAGAAAGAGGTTCACAAAGATAGAATTTCGACACGTTCCCAGAATTCAGAACGAATTTGCCGATGCATTAGCCACCTTGTCATCCATGATACAACATCCAGACAAGAACTTCATTGATCCTATCCCAGTGAAGATTCATAGCCAGCCGGCATATTGTGCCCATGTTGAAGAAGAAGCGGACGGGAAACCTTGGTTCCACGACATCAAGGAATACTTGGCAAAAGGAGAGTACCCGGAGCATACAAATCATACCCAGAAACGTATTTTTCGGAAGTTGTCCAACAGTTTCTTCCATAGTGGAGGAACCCTATTCAAAAGAACTCCTGATTTGGGATTACTGAGGCGTGTCGACGCAAAGGAAGCTTCTAAACTACTCGAAGAGATACATACTGGGACATGCGGCCCGCATATGAATGGTTTTGTCTTGGGCAAGAAGATACTTAGAGCTGGTTATTTCTGGATGACCATGGAGACTGACTGCATCCAGTATGTTCAAAAATGCTACCAATGTCAGGTACACGTAGATATGATAAAAGTACCGCCAAATGAGCTCAATGCAACTAGCTCGCCTTGGCCATTTGCCGTTTGGGGAATAGATGTCATTGGTCCAATCGAGCCCACCACCTCAAATGGACACTGATTCATCTTGGTAGCTATTGATTACTTCACCAAATGGGTCGAAGCAGCATCTTACAAAGTAGTGACTAAGAAAGTCGTGGCAGATTTTGTCCGCGACCGGATTGTTTGTCGATTCGGGGTTCCAGAATCAATCGTCACCGACAATGCCTCCAATCTCAACAGTGATCTGATGAAGGCCATGTGCGAGACTTTTAAAAACAAGCACAAGAATTCCACAACCTATAGACCTCAGATGAATGGAGTCGTAGAAGCCGCCAACAAGAATATCAAGAAGATACTGAGAAAGATGGTAGAAAATCACAAACAGTGGCACGAGAAACTGTCATTTTCCTTATTGGGATACTGCACCACAGTCCGCACATCAACCGGGGGAACTCCCTACTTGCTGGTTTATGGTACAGAAGTTGTTATTCCTACCGAGGTAGAGATTCCTTCAGTGAGAATCATACAAGAAGCTGAGCTCAACGACGCAGAATGGATGAGGAGCCGTTATGAGCAACTAGACCTCATGGACGGAAAAAGGATGAATACAGTATGTCACGGGCAACTCTATCAGAACAGAATGTCCAAAGCCTTCAACAAAAGGGTCAAGCCAAGGCAGTACACACCGGGGCAGCTGGTGTTGAAGAAGATCTTTCCACATCAAGATGAAGCCAAAGGGAAATTCTCTCCCAACTGGCAAGGTCCTTACATGGTTCACAGAGTACTGAGAGGAGGAGCTCTTATACTTGCAGAAATGGACGGAGAAGTCTGCCCAAAACGGATCAACTTAAATGCAAAGAGATACTATGTGTAACTTTTTATGCTTTCCTCATATGATGTAAATTGGACTATGCTCGACCTGATTCCCGTTTAAGAGGGGATACATAGGCAGCCCTGTGGGTTCGGTCATAATTCAATAAAAATCTATTTTTCCCCATAATCAGAAACTAGGGCAGAATTTAGAGGAGGACCCTCAAAATTCCGAAGCAAGTTTAGCCGATCACAGCATGTACAGCAGTCACAGATGCTAATCCATCTAACTGGGGCAGATTTTAAGGAGGACCCTCAAAATTCCATAGCATTGGAGGTTGCAATATCTTGGATCTTGTCATGGACGTTGGTTCATCTAAATTTCTTAAAATATCTTTTACTATGTCTTTGAAAAACTATGCATGCTTTCTTGTAAAATAACTCTGTTTAGCAAACGCTACCCTCGGATGATTTGAACAGGATCTTCAGGCCAAGCAAGTCAAGATAAGCAAAGCCAGCGGAGACACGAATAAACCTCCCCCATTTATAGAACTCACGATTTTTCTTTGGATGCAGGAATGAGAATATACATGCCTTGAAGTCACATTCTCCGTAACAATTGCGCTACTGAAATCTGCTACCAGCTAAGAAATTCTGCTACTATCTGCTATTTATTCTATTTTTGCATAAGGTTAAACGTGCATTTCCACGCATGAGGCTAAGCCCTGCCTCCATATCTACATAAGGCTAATCTCTGCCTTCCCTTGCATAAGGCTAATCTCTGCCTTCATTTGCATGGGACTAAGCCTTGTCCCGCATCCTGCATGAGGTTAAGCTCTACCTCCACATTTTCATAAGGCTAATCTCTGCCTTCCCTTGCATAAGGCTAATCTCTGCCTTCAGTTGCAGGGGACTAAGCCATGTCCCGCATCCGGCATGAGGTTAAGCTCTACCTCCAGAATTGCATAAGGCTAATCTCTGCCTTCCCTTGCATAAGGCTAATCTCTGCCTTCCTCTCACCTGAGGTTAAGCTCTACCTCCACATTCGCATAAGGCTGATCTCTGCCTTCATTTGCATGGGACTAAGCCCTGTCCCGCATCTTGCATGAGACTGAGCTCTGTCCCCATACCTGCATGAGGCTAAGCTCTGCCTCCGATTTACATTCTTTTCATTGAGGCTAAGCACTGTCTCTCCAACATTATCTACTTTGCTCTTCTTTCGGGCTAAGCTCTGCCCTCCATTTCACAAGACTAAGCCTTGTCTTGTTGACATCATATTATTGCATCTTATGGGCTGAAATATCGCCAACTTGTCCAAAGGCGTCATAGTCTAAAGGCATCATCCTCATAGCCAAAAGATACCATGTCATGGCTTGAGGATCTCCCTCAAATTGCATATCATTATTCAAAGGCGTCATGGTTCGAAGGCACCATCTACATGGCCCGAGAACATCATTTCATGGCCTACGAATCTCTCACTGAACAACTCATGGCCTGGGACGTCATGGTCTAAGGACGTCATCCTCAACCGTCCGAAGACAGCTTTCATAGTCCAAAGGGAACCTGCATCATGTTTAAATTTTTGCACAATATATGCTTGTAGTATCTTTATTTGCAGGTGACCTGGCAATCAACTGCTATCCCAACAGGAGCGATCTCGCTCCATTTCTTTGACTATCTCAAACTTGACCGCTCCCATAAACCATTCTTTCACCTATCCCAAAATTTGTGTCTGTTCTTGCGATGACTTCATCGGTATATTCTGTCGATGAATCCAGAACTACACACGGCCTGATTCCTGTAAAACTAGGGATATGTAGGCAGCTCAAAAACCAGGGTGCGGCCTAAAATCTCTCAAACCATCTCGTTCGGTCAAAATTGGCCATCATATCGTTACCCGACAACTCTTTCATCCTTTCTGAGTAAAGAGGGGCAGCTGTTGATACCCAATTTTTCCCAAAATAATTTTAAAATGCATATATGTCTTCAAAATCATGCATTAGCATCAATTGGTATTTTTTCCATAATTTCTACACCTTTTATTAATTCGTCCAGTATTTTATTTCTAATAAAATATTACAAAATTGCATCACAAATGAGTTCAAAAACATTTCTCGATTTAATTTACTATTTATGGTTCTATTAAATCGAAATTATTCTATAAATAACGAAATTGGCATCTTTTGGCTATAATTGCAATGACTTTGCAATTATAGCCCATGCGTACGATTCTTGCATTATTTTTACCAGAAATTAGTCTGTTGTATTTTTAAATACTAAATAACCATTTTTAAAACATTTCTATGCATAAAATTCATTTTTATAATTAGTAATTATTCTAATTAATTTATTTAGGGTATTTAACAAGTGGCCTTATTTAATTTCAATTCTAGCCTAATTAACTAGCCCAAATACCCTTATAAATCAACCCAGTAAACCCAAGCCCAAACCCCTTACCTACCCGACCCAAGTCTTGTAGAATCCTGGCCATTGATCAAAATGATCAACAGCCCAAATTATTCCTACCATAATTTACCCTAATGACCCCCCCACCCCCCACCCCCCAAACCACTCATTCTCTCTTCTCACCCCGCCATCACCCCTTCCCCTTCTCTCAGATACTCTCTAATCCTAACCCTATCTCTCTGTCGTTGTCACTCATCAACTGTCGTTCATGGTGGTTTCTCACCACCCCTAGGCCTCTAATGGCCTCTCCTATGCTGGGTACCGCGGTCTCTAAGGTCCTCGAGGGACCAGGGTTAATCCGTTCATACCTTTGGCCCTTTCTTGCCTGTTTCAGACCATTCTGGTTCGCTTTCGAGTAAGATCTTCCTATTTCTCCTTAAACCTATGGATTTCTAAGCATATGTCTTCATCTCTGTGTTATTTATAGAGTTAAAAACCCTAATTTCGTCCTTTGAACTTCTCAGATCTGTACAAGATCTGAGATGGGTTGAACTTATTTCATATGATTTTTGTGAAAATCTTCTGATTTTCGAGTGGCTTTTCACTTTCCTAAACTAGGGTTTCCTGAAAATCTTTTTCCTCAAAACGTTTTCTGGTTTTTAATGTTTCATCTTCTACGTTGACCAATTATGTTGAGTTTGCCTCAACCCTAACTAGTTTATGCTAAAACCCAATTTTTTGATATTTTTGTTTGGATTCTGAGCTTGTCCGTGTTACTTGCTACATGATTTTATTCTGTGATTTGATTCGCATGGTTTCTCCTTCGTTTTATTTGAATGTATTATGATTTTACCCTAATGTGCCTCTATTAAGGTTCCTGGTCCAACTTCTCGACTGATTCTATGTGTCTATATTCATTCTATTTATTTATTCATGGAAAACCTATATTTTTTTCTCCTTAAATCAGTGTTGTTTTGAATTCTTGATTCACTGATTTGTTTCGTTAAAACTTATATGTTGATCCTTGATTATTCCTTTATTTGCAACCTTATTTAGTTTCTTGCCTTACTTAAATTAACTGTGATACTTGCTGATTCATACAAATTGTTTCCTTAATTGAACTCCTGTTTATTTACCCCTAATTGCCTACTCCGTACCTAAGTCTTACTTGATTTCTTTCCTTAAATATATGTCCTGCTCTTTACCGTTGATTGATTACCCCTTGGTTAGGGAAGACTTTACTGATTTTACGTATGACCGATTCTATAAATTTCCCTAATTGCTGCATAATTGATTCTTTACCTTATTCTGTTTAATCTTGACCACTATATATACTCTCCTCTATTGTCACGTCTACACACGAACACTAGTTCAAAAAAACTCTCTCACACATAAAATCTCTCTCTCTCTTTTCTTCTTTGCTACTTGCAATTTTCACTGACCTAGCCAGCTGTAAGCCAAGGCTAGCTATTGCACCACATCTGCTCTATACTCTGTGTTTTTCTCTCCTTAACTGCCATGTCCTGATTCAATTTCAAAATCCAAAACTCTATGTGTTTCATTGCTGTTCTAGTTCATTAGTTATGACTCCGAATCCGGTTTCTTGTTTACCATCATGGTGTTCAATATGTATCTAGCAGGTCTAAACTACACTACCTGATTAATGTTTCACCTAGCATGTCTGAATTTGGTTTCTGTTAAAACATGTGATTAGTATGTCTAATTCTTCCTACTGCTTTATCCAGCATGTTTCAGTCTGCTTGTTATGTATGTTAGCATGTTTGAACTAGGAATACTCATGATGTTTGCCTAAACTGTTCACTTAGGTTCTTGCTTAATCTGCTTTGTTAAGTTGTCTAGTATCTCAAAATAACTTTGACTATGTGCCAACTTGTCCAGTTTTAATATGTTTTTTCTACATGGTTGTTTGTGATCTTGGCTCTATGTCTCTTCCACCCATTCTTATGACTAACTTCTTAATCCTATAAAACTCTTGAAAACTTCTGTGCATCCTATTGTTTATGTGTTGCTACCATACACTACTGTGTATTCTATGCGTCCCCAATCCCCCACTATCCCTGTGTCAAAATTTGTGTTAAATGATGCTAAACCTATTTGTCTTATATAACCAATTAGGCCACTTGCTGATTTTTCAAAAGTGTTTATCTGGTTCTCAAATTGTTTTACTACTAAATCATTTCTTACTTTTCTGAAAAACCTCTTCACTTATAGAGTCATTTTGGTACTTTTTCTTGTCAAAACTATTTCAAGCACTCTCACTCTACTCTTAAGTCCCTAGGTTCTGCCCCTCCAGTGTGTGTACTGCCTTGGGATCCTCTTGAGATCACTTTAAACTCTGGCACACTGGGGATGGCTATTCCACTGCACTTACTCAATCCTTATTGTGAAGAGTCTGGGTGTGAGCAATGTCCGGGATCATTGAGGTCCTTAGGGAACTCTGACACACCCGGACATGAAATTGGCTATGAAATCCTTGGCATTCGAGACTACTGAAGCCCTGGCATTACCAGGATTTGCTTTGGGCCTACTTCATGCTCCCTATAGTTTAATTCTATTTTATTTATGTAATTTATTCGATCATTGGTCTGTAATTAATTATAAACAGATATTGGGGTGTCTAGTAAAAAAGGAGGGTAGTTATATGATATTGTTGGTAATCCTGGGTAGAAAACATGTTATAGGTTTTATATTCTGTGAATCTGAATTGGAAGCCATGTCTTAGGATTGATATGCTCATTTACATTCAAACCATGTCAAACCTGCATTAGATATCCTATTTTAGGGCTTCACGCTTATTACTTCAGCACGCTTTACATCACTATTCCACGATTCATTCTCGCGTAAATAATTCCACTTGGAAATCCTGGTACTAGGTTAATAATCTCGCCTTAATAAACCGTCATCCTTGTATGCATTAGATACCATGTTTTTAGGAACTTTGCTTGCATTTGTTTGAACCTTCTTATTTCGATTAAAATAAGTCAATGTCCGTGAAAAGGTATAAAAGCAACTTCCCGTATAGATATCATGTCTTTAAGCACGAATCAGTATAAATCGCCTGTTATAATGTGTGTCACCTAGAACAGCATGTTTGTAGGTTGAACAATTTCTAAAACTATTAATCATCTCTTGTAATTGTGATTACATACAATCCCACGCCTAGGCAAGCCTTAGGTAACCAATCTCTATATGAAACTGGAAATTGCGTTCTCATTGTGTTAAACTGCTTAAGTTTTACAAGACCTAAAATCTGTAGGACAGTCGATTAGGACCCTGCCATTGAATATTTTGCGTATTTTGTGTATTAATGTTCACCTGGACATCCTGTCCTAGGATTCTTTCTAAAAAACTACCTGTATCTGTGTTTGAGACGTGCTGTTTATTTGTTGTATCTGTGTGGAGGTAAACACGAGCCTTTTAACTGCTTCTTGTCCCTATTTGCTGGTCCTACATGTTATTTGATTGTCGTCTAGATTTTTTCCCTTTTAAATACCTTAGGATTGTCTAGAACTGCCCAGATTTAGAGGTCCCAAACTCCTCCGGGACCACAAGGAAGGGACGGGTAACAGCACGCTTAGAGTTCATTACGTAAAACTCGCTTAATAACCACTAAGGGGTGAGATGGGTAGAAAAGGATATGATGACTTGTGCGCCTAATGCAACGTGTAGCCCCTCATTGAGGAGTGATTATCGAGCATTGCATAGATGTGATCCTATAGGATACACAACTTAGGACCCCCCCCCCCCTTTTCCTTTTGCATATGTGTTCTTAGATTGATTAACTATTATAATCAATGTTCCTTTTACATATGTGTGCTTAGACTGCTTAACTATTAAAATCAATGTTCCTTTTACATATGTGTGCTTAGACTTCTTAACTATTAAAACCAATGTTCCTTTACATATGTGTGCTTAGATTGTTTATTTGCATCGAATTAATTCACAAAGTAATTTTGGTCGTGACCAACCGTTGTGGACTTTGAGGGGTGCCTAACACCTTCCCCTTGAAGTAACTTTAAGCCCTTACCCAATCTCTAGTTGTATAATTAGTGTTGTAAATGACCCGTAATAGGTGCCCTAATGCACCTTAATTTGTTAGGTGGCGACTCTTTGATTCCTTATATCCCTTTTCCCAAAAGGAAACGAGTTGTCCCAATAATGTCAAAAACCCTGACTAATCCGAAAGGAGAGGAAAAAGGGGCCGCGACAATAGCATGTCTACTTCTGTTTAACCTTTGTGTTTATTGCAATGGCACGTCTACTTCTATTTGGTTAAACTTATGAGTGTTCTGCTTTCAACCTGTTTACCTCTGTTTCTGCTAGACATATGTGCTTCTGCTTTCAGCAAGTCTGCATGCTTGCTCATATCTAAGTTAGACCTATGTTTGTTTTAGCATGTTCTTTCTATCATGTTTACCTCTCACAGACTCCTGACCAATATGGCTCCCAATCCCTGCTCCCCCTTTGAATGTGACTGTCTGATTGATCCCAGTATGCCATGCCTTTGTTTAGTGTCTACTCACCTAGTAACGGCTAATAAACAAGTTGAAACTTTAAGTTATCCTGTTTCTATATATTGTTTGATTGTTGGGACCTTTGTTTGAGTCACTAGAACCGAATGACCCTGTTTGCTCCTTACTTCCTGATAATTCAAAATTATTTTCTTAAAACTATCTTATGATTTCAACTCCTACTCTTAGAACACCTAGGGTCTTGCCCCTCCAGTGTGAGCATTGCCTAGAAGTCCATGAGGCTCCTGTGAACTTTGACACATTGGGGCTAGCTTTCCACACTTGCTCACAAAAAGGTTGCTTTGAAAGTTTTCTTGTGTGAGCATTGCCCGGGGTCCCCTGAGGCCCTTGGGAACTTTGACACACCAGGATACCATTGGGTCCACTATGAGGGTATTGGCATGTATATACTTGGTTGAAGGCCTAATTCTTCAGGTTTACTGTTTGGGCCTGTTCAGGCTCCCTATAGTTCTGGTAGTTTCATTTCTGTAATTCATTATTTATGTTGGTTTGTAATAATAATTTCTTTGTAAACAGATATTGGGAATATTGGTAAAACTGAGAGGGATTCTTATATATATTTTGTTGGGAAAGGGTAGATACTATGCCTATAGGATTTAAAATCAGTCATGCATTCTAGATACCATGCCTATATGCTATTGCAATGTTTGTTTATATAGATACCATACCTGTAAGTTTGTTGCGATGTTTGCGTATGTGGATTCTAGATATCATACCTATAGGGTTTAAAATCAATCTTGCATTTTAGACACCATGCCTGTCAGCTTAAAATCAGTCTTTGCATGCCAACAAGGTTTAAATCAATTTTCTTCATGCAAAATAGGAGTTTAAAACTAATTGCTGCATTTAGATACCATGTCTGTAGGATTTTAAAACTAATTGTTGCATTTAGATACCATGTCTGTAGGATTTTAAAACTAATTGCTGCATTTAGATACCATGTCTGTAGGATTATAAAAACCAATTTCTGCATTTAGATACCATGGCTATAGGATTCTAAAAACTAATTTCTACGTCTAGCTACCACGTCCATAAGTTTAAAATTAATTTCTACGCCTAGACAGCATGCCTATAGGGCCTAATAAACCAAACTGCCTGCTTAAAATTGTTTGCTGGTTAATTGCACTTCTGATTAATGACTAGATATCATGTTCATAGGACATCACTGATACACGCCTAGGCAAGCCTGTAGGGCGACTAAAATCCTGCAAACTGTAAAACTGTGCTTTTGTTATTTGGAACTGTCTAGATTCAGCAAGCCCTAAAATCAGTAGGCAAACTGATTAAGTCTCTATTGCCTCGCTTTAACACAATGCTGCATATATTCTATTTGTCATGCTATCCTGCTCTAGGATCCTTTGAAATATCTAAAATCTTGCTATTTGAGACATGCTATTGTCTGCTTGTGTGAGGAGGTAAAAGTGAGCCTTTAATTGCCCCTTTATATGAATGTCCTATTTGTTTTTGCTTGTCGCTTAGATTTTCCCCTTTTAAGCACTTTAGGAGAGTCTAGAACTGCCTTAATTAAAGGTCCTAAACACCTCCAGTGCCATAAGGAAGGGACAGGTAATGCACGCGTAGAGTACGTTTAATTAGAATCGCTTATCTAACCACTAAGGGGAGGGTAATTGGGTAGTAAAGGATATGATGACTTGTGCACTAATGCTATATGTAGCACCCCAACTTGGGGACGATTACCAAGCATTGTATAGAAGTGATCCTGTAGGCTAAAAAACCTAGGACCCCCTTTTACTCTTTGTTTTAAATATAATATCAATTTGTCTAATTTGCTTTATCTGTTTATAAGACTAATTCACATAATTTGAGTTCGGTCGGGACCCACCGTTGTGGACCGTGAGGGGTGCCTAACACCTTCCCCTCAAGGTTATTTCGAGCCCTTACCCAATCTCTGGTAATGCAAACCGGTTTTATGAGTTACTTGTTTTAGGTGCCCTAACGCACCTTAAATCCGTTAGGTGGCGACTCTTCAAATTCCATACCCAATTCCCAAAAGAAAATGAGTTGTTCCCTATGAATGTCAAAACCTGGACTCCGTGAGGAAAAAGGGGGTGCGACACTAGTCCCAAACCAATTTTTTATACCCGACCCAGGACCCTTTAAATCAGGATCGTTGATCTCTAAGATCGACGATCCACGTTACATCTATCCCTTTTAACCTAACCAAACCCCTAACCCTAATCATTTTACACCCCTGCCACCCCATAACACTCTCGTGTTTCATCTCTCAAGAGCCCTAGCCCTCCGCCTTACCAAAATTCTCTCCTAATCCCGTTTCTAATGGGATTTTCTCCACATTCACTTACCATTTCGATATGTTTCCATTATTGGGTGATTCTCTACGGTATTGCCTAGTACTTGCCTAAACATGGCAAGTATTCTTACTCATATTCTGTCCTATATGACTTTTGTCTCTTGAATTTGGACGATATTGTGTCCACACATGCTTATTTTGCACCGTGTGAGTCCAATTTGTTCGTATCTTGCTGATTCATACTTAACCCTAAGGTTAGGGTTTACAGATCTTCTTTGATTCAAACCAAAATTGGTTCAAGCCTTCGATTTTAAGTATTATTTCGTCTATATTCACACTATTATGTGTAAATCTGTCTATTTCTGTCAATTTGTTTTACTTACGCTGAGTTAGGGTTTCAGACCTTTTTAAAACCAGACCAAATCTAACTCGATTTTCTGATTTTGAATAGATTTCTGTCTATGTTCATCTCATTCTATGCAGCATGTGATTTTTACTTTTTTTATTTCCGTCAATTTGTGTACTATGCCTAAATTAGGGTTCTGGAATTTCCTCTCTTCCTTACTAATTTTGATTGTTTTCCTTTCTAGTTTTTGACTGATAAATTTTTCCATGTTTATGTGTTAATCTCTGCCACTATATAAACCCTTCCCCCATTCCCCTTTATACAGACTTGAAAATTATTATAATCTCACTAGATCTAAAGCTTTACTCTATTATTTCATTCTATGTTGTGGTCTTGGCCGGTTGAAAGCCAAGGCATTGAGTTCCGGGTTCTTACTTTTCATTGACGATTCAGAACACTGTGGTTTCTGTTCTTTTCTTGCATCTCCTGTTTAACTGGTGAGTTACTTAACTCTCACAATTTCATCCTTATGTGTTCTCATCTCTAAATCTCTGGTTTTAACATGTTCCTTGTTTACTTTTAAGCATCACTCTGCTAACTCTTGCATCTACTCACTCTTAATGCTACCAGTTCTAAGACTATCTATGCCTAATTGGGTAATCTGAACTTCTTTAGGGCCTATTCAGTTAGTGTATTGACTCTTGAATGCCTATGAACATGTTTATTCACCTACCCCTCCCCCCTGAATCCCTGTAGTAGTCTGTGTTGAGACTTTCAGTGTTAGTCATTATGGCCCTCAACATGCTCATTTGATCCCATACCCCTTTAGTATTTGTTTGTGATTTAGAACAGTTATCTCAGCATGTTTTGAATTGTTACTTTAAGGTGCTAGGCTAAACCTTTGGTACAAACTGAATCATATTCTGTTAATTAGACCTCTATAACAATGCTTGAATGCTTATCTGCTATTTGTGTGCCTTTCATGCTATCCAAAATCTCTGTAACATGTGTTTGGCATATGTGTCTGTGATCTTGCCCCAATGCTAACATGATGCCCTCTCCTTTCTGTGATTATGTGGTTTAGCACAATGTTGCCTAGCATAATTCCCACTCATGTTTTAATGTGTCTAGTAATAATAATCGTAGTCAATCCTGCTAACACGCTCTTATCAGTCTCTCTTTGGCATGTGATTTTGTGCTAAGTGTTGAACCTATTTTTTAAGTTTGCATTGAGATGGCTTTTAAATTCTGTGATTTGGTCAATTGTTTGCCTAATATGTTCAATTTGGTCGTGTTTATTTAAATCCCTCAATTTTGGTCTTTTCTCTTTCAGTTCTTGCTTAAGGTTCTCAGAATCCTATTCTAAGCTGGCTGAAAGCCAAGGCTATTTAGGTTCTATCATTTGACCTCCCTAGTGTGAGAACTGCTCAGGGTCCATTTGAGGCCCTTGTGGACTCCGACACAATAGGACTTGGTCCCTAGTCTTTCCTTGAGTTGCTTCTGATCAATCTCTCTAGTGTGAGCACTGCAAAGGGTTTTTTAAGCCCTTGGGAACTCTGACACACTAGGGATGTGGGTTCTGTATGCTCAGCATTGATATATGGGTGAATCACTCCACAACTGATTCTGTTGTATGAATATGGATTTTGGAGCTATTGTGAGTTGAAAGGTCATGCCTGTCTAGGTGTATTTGGGCCTATTGTAGGCTCCCTATAGATTACTCACTTTGTAATTCATTACATTAATTTCCGGTCTGTAATAATTATTTTGTAATAACAATTCTGGGGTGTTAGTGAAATTGGGAAAGGTTTCTTATTTTTGCAATAAAAGTTAGGTAGAAATCCTGCCTAGGTCCAACAATGTGTTATTATATGTAATGTGTTAGAAATCCTGCCTATAGGTCTAACAGTGTGCTATTATATGTGGTGTGTTGGAAATCAGGCCTATAGGATCTAAAATTGGATCAAATTGTAGAGATCATGCCTATAGGATCTAAAACTGGATCAAATTGTAAAGATCATGCCTATAGGACCTAAAACTGGATCAAATTATAGAGATCATGCCTATAGGATCTAAAACTGGATCAAATTGTAGAGATCATGCCTATAGGATCAAAAACTGGATCAAATTATAGAAATCATGCCTATAGGATCTATAACTTGACCAAATTGTAGAATGCACGTTACAGGACTGAATTTGTTTAATTATCAGTTATGCCCGAGTTTCCAAATACTATGTTGTTAACCTCACTAGAAAACATGCCTATAGGATTCAAACGAATAATTCTGGATCTGTTTCTGTGACCTGCCACTGTCTACTATCGCATAAAACACTTAGATACCATGCTAATAGGCTTAATCGTATTATGCTAAAATCAGTAGGCAAACCTATGTAGGTTCTACTTATTGCATTAAGAAACTGATTTTGTATAGGACTATTTGTTTGTTCATTCAATATCACATAGATATCATGCCCATAGGATTCTGAAATTAATAAAATCTGTCAATGTTAACTAATTTGGCGTGCATTTGATGTCTAAATGCGGAGGCTAACTTGAGCCTATACTTGTTTCTATTTAAAAGTCCTAACTGTTTTGTCTGTCACTTAGTATTTTTCCATTTTTTGAGTAGCCTAAGTTGAAGTATAGAACCACCCTGAAATAGAGGTCCAAATGCCTCCTGGACCATAGGCATGGGACGGGTAGTGCGGACACGGCTTAGAATTGACTAGTGCGCTTTAAGTAAACAACTTAAAGATAGTATTTGGGTAGCAGGAGATGATAGTCTGTACCCGTTGAATAATATGAGTAACACCCCATCTCGAGGGAGTTACGAAGTATTATTTATGTTGCACGGGGTGATCCTTTAGGCTAAAAACTTAGGACCCCTTTCCCCTTTGTCTTTCAATTGTTTATTCAGGTTTAGTAATTCCTTGTTTCTTAGCTTTGATCACATAGACTAATTCATATAATTGAGTTCAGCTGGGACCCACAGTTGTGGACCTTGAAGAATGTCTAACACCTTCTTTTCAAGGTAATTTCGAGCCCTTACCTGATCTTTGGTGATGCAAACTGGTCAAACAAAGTTATTTGCAAATAGGTTCCCTACCGCACCTTAAAACGTTAGGTGGTGACTCTCTCTTTTAAAAACCTTCCTTAAAAGAGTTGTCACGTGTCAAAACCCGATTTCGCGAGAAAAAGGGGCGCGACAGCATGGCTACTCTGCTCAGGACGATTTTAGGCTCTTACCATAAATGAACTTGATCTTTGTGAATTAGTATTCTCTGATAAGTGTGGCTTTGTTATTTTTCTATTATTTGGATATCCCGCTCCCATTTTCTCTTTTTATTACTACATGCACATCCTCTTCCCTATTTCCCTTTTTATATGAACTGATATGCAACTCTTGTTTAATTTGATTGCAACGTGCTTTTCCCCTTATCTCCTAATCATGTTCACTTGTTCCAAACTTTTAACTTTGCTATATCATGTCTTTCCCCAATCCTTATCCCTTTGATAGCTTTATTCTGTCAATACGTGAACTAACTCCTTCCTTGTTTTCCTCTCTTTTATGTCTTTACATTCCATTCAATACCGCATTTATTGCTTTCAACGTTAAAATACTTGACAACGTGTTATTTTGTCTTTGCATAACTGCATGCTCAACATCATATTCCACTCGTGCGTATTAATACCATAACGGCACTTGATGAGTGTCCGCGCTCTTCTTAAAATCACCCTTTAAATTTGGAAAGGCTTATTTGCGATAAAACTAGTCGATCAGCTGTGCAATCGACGGTTCCGTGCCTTTCCCTCTCAAGTTGTCCACTTGAGGGTACCAGTCTAGACTCTCCTAGAAACCCAATTCTAAAATCAGTTGTGCATGCATCATGTCTAAACCTAGTTTTTTTATGAGTTAGAATGTTGTCCGCGCAATAACTCACTAAGACAAACTTTGTCCAAAGTCCGTTGGGATTTCCATGATCCCTATGGACACAATCACGATTTGTGCATCATTTGGAGAAAAACATGCCAGTATGCTGATCATTAATGTGAAATAGCTGAATCTGGAGGGGGCAAGGGCTAACTTTATTTGTTTTGCAGAAATGAGGCACGAGGTCCCCAGGTTCATCATGGTTCGGAATATCCCACCTTTGCTACTGGATTGGTGGGAAAATCTTACACCAAGTGACAAAAACTACGTGAAAAGAGTTCTTGGGAATTTACCTTCTTTGCTAGACATTCAACCTGACATTGTACTGACCGAGGCCGCTACTATGTTCTGGGATGAAAATAGGGCTATTTTTCGTTTCTGGGATATAGAAATGACTCCCCTTCTATAGGAAATAAGGGGCTTTGCTGGACTTCCTTGGGATAGCCTTGGTCTATTGGTACTTGAGAATCGCACTTCTCGAGGGTTTCTGAAAATGATGGGTTTTAGAAAGAATGATGAGTTAGTCTGCTTAAAGAAGTCTTACATACCGTTCGACTTCCTCTACGAACGTTATGGAAACATCAAATCTTACCGCCTTTACCATGATGAGTTTGCTATTACTCTGTTAGGTTTGACCCACGTCGGGTTTTCGTGTTCATTTTCTATTTTCTGGGAATGTTGGTATTCCCAATGAAAGGAGAAAGGATTCACACTCGTTTAGCTATGGTGACCAAGATCCTAATTGAAGGAATTGAGGGACAGACTTACACTATTGTCCCAACGATCGTGGTAGAAATATACCAAGCTTTGGACCGCTGCAAGAAGGGATTTAGACATTTCGAGGGTTGTAATTTGTTACTACAAATATGGTTGTTGGAGCATCTTCAAAGAGGACAGTACCGTCAGGAATTTCCGCGGCGACCTTGTAATGACCACATAGCTTTTCACCATCCAAAAAGAATGACTTTCATCCTAGACAGGTTTGCACAATCGGAAAATGGTGTGGATTGGGTGCGCTTCTTTAGCAATTTGACGGATGACAAGGTCCATTGGATGTTCGAGTGGTTCCCTGCTAGAGATTTTATCATCAGGTCAAAAGACGTTCCTCATTTATTGATGATTGGGTTGAGGGGTATCTACCCTTATGCTCTTATCAAGGTCATGAGACCGGCTGGGAGGAAACAAGTCATACCCCGAGTCTCCAAGATGGTTCACTACAAAGCAGATTTCTAAGGTGATGCTATTCCATTCAAGTACGAGGCACAACACATGTGGCATCTAAAGGTCATGGTGGAAAAGGATACCATCGAGCCAGATCGATACCATGCTGGCCATATGCACTTTTGTCCATCATGGTTGTTCGATGACATAGCAGGAGAAGTCAAGCCAGGGTTTGATTTGGGAAATAGGGTCATAGACGACGCTGCCGAGGCCCAAGTCAAATATAGGAGGTTACGCAAAAGGATTTTTGAATCTGAGGCCAGACATTTAGAACAGCAGAAAGCAGACATGGAAGCAATTAATGAATGGAGAGAAATCGCTACTAAATCAACAGAGAGGTTAGAGTATTTAGAGTAGGGATTGATGGAGCTGGAAGGGAAGATGAGAATCACGGTTACAGGCTGTCAAAACATGGATCTATATGAAAGAGGTCTCCAAGCAAGGGCATATCTGCTGCTGGACATGCACGACCTAGGGAACTTGATCGATGGAGCAAAGAAGGCCAAGCATGGAGAAGGTCCTTCTAGGACCAAATAGATTAGAAATTATGTTTACTTGCTTTCTAGACTCATTTAGGCTTTGGTTGTAATAAGGCACGTGCCATTAGTGACTCTTTATTATTATTGTCGTTTAGTAGGGATTCGGTTTATTTTTCATATTAATGAAATGACACAATTATTGGCATCAACCCGCTAGAGGTGGAGGTCAAGCCGTTAGAGGTGGAGGCCAGGCCACTAGAGGTGGAGGCCAGCCAGCAGGAGGTCGTCCCAGGAATATGGTTTAGAGTGGTGAGGCCCAGCCCCGATATTATGCTTTCCCAGCCAAGCCTGAGGCTAAGTCATCTGATGTTGTTATCACAGGTACTGTTTCAGTTTGCAGTAGAGATGCTTCATTTCTATTTGATCCAGGGTCTACATACTCCTATGTGTCATCTTATTTTACTCCAAATTTGGTTGTGCTTCGTGATTCTTTGACTGCTCCCGTGTATGTGTCCACACCGATGGGGGATTCTATTGTTATACATCGTGTATATCATTCGTGTGTGGTTATTATTGGGGGTCTTGAGACTAGCGTAGATCTCCTACTTCTCGATATGGTTGATTTTGATGTCATTTTGGGGATGGATTGGCTGTCACCTTATCATGTTATATTGGACTGTCATGCCAAGACCGTGACCTTAGCATTGCTGGGGTTGCCTCGATTAGAGTGGAGAGGGACTCCTGGTCATTCTACCAGCAGGGTTATCTCTTATATGAAGGCTCGGCGTATGGTCGAGAAGGGGTGTTTGGCATATTTTGCTTATGTTCATGATTCTTGTGCGGAGGTTCCTTCTATGGATTCTGTGCAAGTTTCGGGAGTTCCCAGAGGTATTTCCTGGAGTCCTGCGAGTGATGCCACCCGACAGGGATATTAAATTTTGCATTGATTTGGCTCCGGGCACTCACGCAATTTCTATTCCGCCGTACCGCATGGCCCTGCCAGAGTTGAAAGAATTGAAGGAGCAGTTGCAAGATTTTCTTGATAATGGCTTTATTAGACCTAGTGTCTCGCCTTGGGGTGCGCCGTTGTTGTTTGTAAAGAAGAAGGATGGGTCGATGAGGATATGTATAGACTATCGGCAGTTGAACAAAGTCACCATCAAGAACAAGTATCCATTCCCAAGTATTGATGACTTATTTGATCACCTTCAGGGTGCCAAAATATTTTCAAAGATCGATTTGAGGTATGGTTACCATCAGTTGAGGATTAGGGCATCCGATGTCCCTAAGACAGCTTTTCAGACTCGATATGGGCATTATGAGTTTCTAGTGATGTCATTTGGGTTGACAAATGCCCCAGCAGCATTTATGGATTTGATAAACCGGGTGTTCAAGCCCTATCTGGATTCCTCCGTGATTGTTTTTATTGATGATATCTTGATCTACTCCTACAGCCGAGAAGAGCATGAGCAGCATCTTCGGATTGTTCTTCAGACTCTGAGAGACAACCAGTTATATGCTAAGTTTACAAAATGTGAGTTTTAGTTGAGTTCAATTGCTTTCTTGGGTCACGTCATATTAGCAGAGGGTATTTAGATGGATCCCAAGAAGATTGAGGTAGTCAAGGACTGGCCTAGACCCACATCAGCTACAGATATCTGGAGTTTATTGGGTTTGGCGGGTTATTACCACCGGTTTGTGGAGGAGTTTTCATCTATAGCAGCCCCGATGACCAGGTTGACCCAGAAGGGTACCCCGTTCATATGGTCGGACGTGTGTGAGGTGAGCTTTCAGAAGCTTAAGACAGCTTTGACTACGGCGTCGGTGTTGGTGTTGCCCACAAGTTCAGGACCCTATGCAGTGTATTGTGACGCATCTCGTATTGGACTTGGTGCAGTGTTGATGCAAGGTGGCAAGGTTATTTCATATGCTTCGCCGTAGTTGAAGATTCACAAAAAGAATTATCCAGTTCATGACTTGGAGCTAGCAGCCATTGTTCACGCGCTGAAGATTTGGAGGCACTATTTATATGGCGTGTCGTGTGAGGTGTTCACGGATCATAAAAGTCTGCAGTATTTGTTAAGCAGAAGGAGCTCAATTTGAGGTAGAAAAAGTGGTTAGAGCTATTGAAAGACTATGATATCACCATCTTGTATCATCTCGGGAAGGCCAATGTGATGGCCGATGCTTTGAGTAGTTAGCATATCATTATCTGTGTTTTGAAAATCTAGACATTTCAAATTGACAAAATTTATGGAGCTGTCAGTTGTCACAATACAATAGAAGTGAATTATATTTCGAAGTTCCGACAATTAAAAGGGTTATACAAAATACTTAAATGGGTTGCCAAAAGAATCAACCTTATAATTTCGCTCGCAAAGATATTCCTCTTATTTGTACGCTACTTTGTTTTTTTTTCATGACCACTACTTTAATAAGTGTAATATATGTACGAGTATCATATTTCCAAGGTGGATCTACACAAGGACAAAAAATTATAAATAAAACAAAACAAAACAAAATGAAGAGAAGATTTCTATAAATATAGGAGTAGTGGGCAAATATTGAAATGGGCCAAAAAATCCAACTCCCAGCCCCACAAACCCAAGCCTAATATTAAGGAAGCAGTCGGCCTTTTCAATTAAGGCCGTACTTGTCCACAGCCACAAATATATTTCTAGCCACTCTCGAAAATTATAGTAGTCGATAATATATATATATATATATATATATATATATATATATATATATATATTTTCTGTATATATGATGGACATTCTTTCCAACCTTAATAAAATAAGGGGCGGATTATATTATATACATATTTTATATAAATTTTAGTTGCCGAATGCAATTAGTTTCGGTCACCGATTAATTTTGTACTTTGCCCCACAAGATATGACATTCTCCAAAAGAACAAACGCTGCAAATGGAATTATGCGTCGCCTACCGACATTCCATTATGGTACTTTGTTTTCACATTGGAATGTTCTCTTGAATAATGATTCTGCCTCTGAAATGTTAGTTCTCTAAATCAGCGTTGTTGTCATTCTTTCATGTTCCTCTAGATTTCAATAGAACTACAAGGACAAAAGCATTATTGCTTTCAGATTATTGAGCTTTCACTTCAAACTGTCTACTACTACGTACGTACTACTTTTAATCAGTCGCAATGAATTATGGTTTTGAATACTTTATCATTCAAAGCATATCCATTTAATTTGCATCAATTGACACTTGCCAAGAGGAATAGTCTATAGGGTGAGTTGTGGAGAACTAAATCATGGCAAATTAGGGTTCAATCTAGGCACAGAAAAGAAATACTGTAGTTGATTCCTTGTCATCTATTAGTAAGAAAATTCATTATCTGAAATACATTAAATCTTTGACTAAGTACACAAAAATGTAAAAGAGATTAAGGCCGACCAAACTTCACTTATATTAATTTGTAATGTAAAGATTAATGTTGCTTTTCTCCCACCTTACCTAAACTAACTATCTAGGATAGAGCCAGGCTTAGTGTGGAGTTTTTTCTTTTTCAAATTCAAATGTTGGGCACCGTTTGTTTCTCCTGGTATTGTTTATTTAGTATAAACGTAATTAAAAATAGTGAGGATCTAAGTTTCACACTTTCCAGGTCAAAGCTTGCCTAATTCGTTTTCTTTTTACCCTATTGACACAGACAAAGGGAAATATAATACTCCAGTTTTGAACAAGAAAGAAAAGTGTAGAGTATACAAAATCATTGATCTATATCCAATCTGAGATTGTGATTGTGCTTATTTTGGTCTTGAACAATGACGTTGTTAATGTGATGACTAGGACAGGCGCTAGGCAAAAATGATGCGCCATTTGGATTCTATTTTTGTTTGGAAACCTAGATTTGGGAAAAAGTTTTTTCTTTTAAAGAAGGGTCAATTGACTCTGAAACATAAAGTATCACAATCTTGTGACCTTGCATTATAGGGTTCCAACTCATCGTCCTCATCTCAAAGATATTGGCTGGCATTTTCTCTATCTTGAAAAAAAAGAGGACAATTTAAGTTTTACTGAACTACAAATAAGGCTCACGCTAAGGCTTATCTTTTTTATTTATAAGATGGGACCTTTAGATAATAAATAAAAAGGACTATCTTTGGAGAATATTTGTATTAATTTTTGTTAAAATAATATCTTTAATGGAAAAAAAATATTTGTTTTAAAAAAACTATATACTTCCTCCATTTCATTAATCTGGAGCATTCCTTATTACTAGTTCATTACAATATATTTTTATACTTTTTAATAATTTAATTTTACATTCTCATTTTACCTTAATAATATGTTTTTGTAGTCAGATATACTTTAGATCGCAAGTTATAAAGTTTTTATTAAGCTCCATACAAGTCAAATTACATCACAAAATTGAAATGAGGGACTACGGTTTTTTCAAGTAAAATATGGTGTTGTTAGTTTTTTTTTTCGTAAAGCAAAACATATATATTCACATCCAAACTAAGAGTATGGATAGATCGGGCCCTTCTTTCCTCCAGAAAGCGTTAGCCTTTTGGTCTCAATTGAAAGACGCTCAAAATGGAAAATGCATTATGATACAGTTTTTCAGTGGATTATATATTGTCTGAAATTGACTATCCATAATGACAACTAACACTTGATCTCACACACAATTAGTCATCACCAAGCCAAGCAAAGCCAGTCATCAAAAGTAGCCTTGGCTTCATGAATTGTATGATCATAAAACCACTTTTACAACTGGATAGATTAGGATTCCCCGTGAAGTTTTGATATTTCGATGAAACACACATGATTTGACACATAACTTTCAATTTTTATTCTAGATTCCATAATATTATTGCTTGATAGTACAAAAAAAAAGTGAAAATTAAAATGTGATTACTTGCAGATGAAATTTCAGGGAAATAATATTAATGGTGAACTGCATATACGCGGTATTATTACTATCCATACATTAAAACTTGTTAGTTTGAACTCCATACTACACGTAATTCTTATGAAAACCTTGCCAATCGTGACAAAGAAAAAGTTTTAAATTGCATTTTCACTTGGCACCTACATTATCACAGGGTTTAAGTGAGAGAGTAGGAATTTCATGCAAGAAAAAGATATGATCGGCACTCGATTTATATTAATAGTCACGACGAACAAAGGGTTTTTAGTTGCGTTTTCCTTTCTTTTAATTTTTGACTCCATCTTGCTCCTTTCAAGATTAACATAATATCAAATGACTTATGAGGACCAAAGTGTCTAGTTTTATATGTCTAAGATTTGATGGTGATTGATCATGTAGAACAATATGATGGTCTGATTTTAGTATCCTACTCCCACTACCCTCTTGATAGGTACCCCAATAGCCAATATTGTAATGCAGATCAAAAAGACAATCTTCGGACTAAACTTTTTCTGCAATGCCAAAAACATATTATATGCGCCATACTCGGATAGTAACGTTACAATTTCTCGCACTGTCGAAAGGAATAAAATTAAAGATTGTCCTCCCTCCGTTTCATAAGAAGTGACTTTTCGGCCTATGCCATCCCCACCCCCCACCCCACCCCCCACAAGAAATATTAACTCTTAAAAAATAAGAATTTTGACTAATTAAATTACTCTTAATTAAATTTACATAATGTTAACTTGACATATTGAGATATATAAATAAGGACATATTTGAAAATATAAAGTTAATTACTTCTTGATTATATAAAAGGACACTTATTTTAGGCCAAGATAAGAAGGCCAAAATATAACTTAGTATTATGGATCGGAGGGACTATATTACTCCCCCACCATCCAATTATTACTTAGATAGTAACTTCAGTAGTATATGTTTACAGAAGCCTTGTCTTTCCATAAATATTACAGTACATTATAAATGGGAGAAATTCCTGGCTTGTCCTAATCAAATGGAGACCACAAAAGAGTAGCTAGTGGAAAGAAATGGTCCCTCATTTATTCATGTGCAGTTGAAATAAGTGGAAGTCTGATCCCCCACCCCTCATCAGTTCCAAGTGATCCCTAATCACTATCTTTCTAGTTCCATTTTTGTTTTTGGTTTTCACAAAGAAACAAAACCCCTTGCACAGCTCATACTACTTTTTAACATAATCATAACACGAAGTAGTACTCCATTGTTTTGACAAGACAACAATAATGAATAGGAAAGTAACCAAACCAAGAAAAAGGTACTTGGGCTAGCTTATCTCAGCTAGCGTTTGGCCCTAGATTTTCAAATTTGTCTTGAAAAATCTTATTTGGTTGAAGTTTGGTTTGAAGATGAAAATGTGCTTGGACATGCGTTTTCAAAATATATTTCACTTTTTTTTAAAAAACATGAAACATGACTTATACCCACAAGTTCTAAAAACCATCACAAATGCCCAACAGTACCTTTATCAATAACATTCGTTATACGGAAAAGGGCCTAAACTACCCATGTAGTCTTCGCCCAGGTGCACATCCCTCCGTTAAATATTGAGCCCATTTGTGTCCCTGCCATTACACAAACCATGGTATTATTGCCTCTCTAGGCTAACGGTTGTATCTTTAACCTCCTACCACCATTAATAAGTCTCAATTAATGTTAACCAATTCTTACCAACCCCCACCCCTTTTTACCGACCCCACCTCCTTTTATTTACTCCTCATCGCCTTTTTCATTTCCTCCTCCTCCTCCTCCTCCCCTTCTTCTTCTTCTTCTTCTTCTTCTTCTTCTTCTTCTTCTTCTTCTTCTTCTATGATTTCATTAATCTCAACTCAATTTTTCTTGCCATCTCATAAACTTCGAAATAAGTTTAGGTTTAGGGTAATTTTTTTTCATCTTCAACATCTCCACTCATAAAGAAAATGTCTGGGTGTTCTAGTGTATTAACTGGGTTGAGGAAAAAATTTTATTGTGGAAAGGCTGCTAGCAATTTTGTTGCTTGGACTCCGTTGAATGATGGGAGACGATTTTCCAAGTGTTCAATGCCGGAGGTAAGTCTCAATTAATTTTGTGTAGAATAAGATTAGTTTACGGGTAAATGGGGATTTCGGGTTAATTCTTTGTGATATTTGGATAGGAAAAAAAATGTTCTTATTGGGAATGGGAGGATGATGAACTTTCTCCTAGAATCATAGAACTGATCTGCAAGTTAAAAAAGGATAAAGATAGTCTTCGACATGAAAAGAATATTTTGCGACGAAGGATGGTCGATCTTGAAAATTATGTGGCCGAAGGAATTGAGAAGGTGAAAGAAAATGATGATTTGAAGAAGAAAGTTGCAGATCTTGAGAATTTGCTGGCAGTTGATGTTGGATTGATTCAAAAGTTGAAGGATAAAGTGTTCAAGCAATGGATTGTCATTGGGATATCATGGTGTTGCTTTGTTGGTTTAATCTCTAGTTGGATAATGTAATGTGACTATCATGGTGCTGCTTTGAACTATTTGAATTGTAATGTTTTGAACTTATGTTGGGAATACAGTTGTAATGTTTTGATCAACTTGAAGTTATTTTCCTTTGCACGTATAGTGTAATGTTGAAATGAATGTAGTTGCAATGGTTTCTTCTATCACATTCAAACAACTTATATGCTAATAAAAAGTGCATTCACATTCAAACAAATCTTTACCAAATAAGATCACATCATTCAAAGTTAAATATGATAATTCACCATTACCAAAATATAATTATTCTTAACCATCAGGTGCTTAACCAATGACAAAAAACAAGATGTAATCAACCACATGATGGTTAAGACAAAAGAACTACCATAGAGTTTAGACATCCACAAAACAACCATTAACAACAAATTCACTTAAATAGAAACATCTGAATTAGCTGCTGTTCATTTTTCCTTCCTTCCCATCACCTTCAGTTTTTTTTCGTTGCCTCTATTTGCAATTGGTTGGATGTCATAGCTGCCTTCCCTTTCCATGTGACCTTCTTTGGTGAGTAAGGCAAGTTAGTTGGCATTGATGTACCAGTATGATCTCCCTTGAACTGAATCCTTTTTGTCCCAGTTGTGCTTTGCCTAGTCATTCTGTTTTGTAGCCTTGTTTGTGTCTCAGAAATAATCATTGGCCTCAATGGGGGGTCTTCTTCATTCCCAATCTCGGGACCATATGCAGCAGAAGTTTGTGTGGAAGAAGTTCAACCTTGGCTGGAAAATACTGATTGTTGGGATTGTTGTGTGGCAGCTTGAAATGCATCAGACTCTTCTTCCCTTTGAAATGCATCAGTCTCTTATTCACTTTGAAATGCATCAGAAGTTTGACTGCATGCTGCTCTTTTCCTCACTTGTGAGCACATTCCAGCAGCAGGATCCTGCCATGCAAAATTATATGTCAATTACAATAATGTAACAATAGTAATTATGAAAAGCTTTACCTTGTCACATGTTCTTGCATTGTGCTTTGTTTTACCACATTTGCTAGAAGTAATCTGACCTCCCTTTATTGAAATAGTCCATATTCCCTTTATTTTTCTTGCCTCATCAGGTTCCCTGTTTCATTTAACCTTGGGCCTGCCAACAGACTTGACAAGATCAGGTGGTTCCATGGCTTGTGCAGGAGTAACTTTCCAGAATTTTGAACCCCTCATAGGCTACATCTTATGTTGATATGTTAGCAATTAAGCATTCTTACTATACCACCAATTCATTTCTGTTAGAGGAACATCCTTCTTGTATATCAAAGCCCTTATTGTATGGGGGCAAGGAATACCAGACAAGTCCCAAAGCCTACAAGTACATCTCTTTTGCTGGAGATTTATGTGTGTATGAGGGCAAGGAATACCAGACAAGTCCCAAAGCCTACAAGTACATCTCTTTTGCTGGATATTTACTGTGTGTCTATCCTCACCTTTAACACCTAATACCACTATTACCACCAAAAACCACCTTACTACCTTGAGCAATTTGCCTATAATCACTAAACAGTTTCATGCTTTGTGGACTGTAATCAACAGTCCAACTAGGGGTGTTCAAAACCGATCCGAAACCGAAACCGATTCGAACCGAAGCTTAATGGCTTACTGGTAACGGCTTAACGGACGGGGAACGGATTGAATTTTTTTTATTAACGGATTATCGGTTTGGGGGCGGATTATTCAATTTTCTTAACGGATAATCCGTTAACCCGTTAAGAATATATATATATATATATATATATATATATATATATATATAAAATTTATTTTTATTTCTATATATTAAATATAAAAAAACTAAAACCCTTGAAAATGATTAACAAAAACAAAAGTTCTGTCTCTATCTCTAAACAAAGTAACAAACCCATCTGTTCCTAAAATCCTAATTCCAGAGAAACCCTAACGCCTAAACCAGCAGCCACCGCCCACTGGCCAACAGTTCTCATCGTCGTCGACTTCCACCAGCCACCGGTCTCCCTCTCGCCGTCTCGTCTCTTCGTCTCGCCGTCTCGTCTCCACCTATTTAGGAACTCAATATTCCTGTAATAAGCAAACAAGGAAGGTAGAATTTCCGTCTCCCACTGAATCATTAGGCATTTTAGAAATTTTTTGGTTCTATTTTTAATTTATTTTTTGTTCTATTTTTAATTTATTTTTGGTTGTAATCCTCCTGTTCGGCAACATGCCGGAGATGGTAAAGCTAATTTCCTAATCTCGAGAATCAAATTGATTGTTGTAATAGTGAAGAAACTACTGCTCTACAGTTAATTTAAGTTCCATTTTTAAATTTCAAGCAGTTCCACCGCCTCTGTACATAAACTAGATCTTGATTGTGTTATTCTTTTTATCATAACATTTTGATGATTATGACTTTATAAAGGATATCTTTTGGGGTCTGATTGAATTTAAAAATATTTGGCATTTGCATTCTGGCAAGGTTTTGCTTGTGTCTTTTGGTGATAGTGGAGTGAGTTTGCTACTAGATACATTATATCCAAAATGAATTTAATGACACTAGTAGTGATATATCAGTTTTATCCAACACTGTTTACTATTAATACTTTGTATTGTTGTGGACTTGTTTATTCATTCATGCAGTTATTTAACAAGATTCTATTACTCTCAATTACATTCTGTGCGGCATACTTTCCTTATTAGTTTGTCTAAAAGAACGTTACATTGGAAATTATTCAATCTTAGCATCCCCATTATACTCTGACTGTTGAAATTATTCAATCTTAGCATCCCCATTATAAAGTTTAAATTAGTAAGTTTAAAATACAATTACATTATTTCTTTGTTATAAATGTGTTCCACTTATAAATGTGTTCCATATTACTAACAAAATACGATTAGTTTACAACTTGACGTCTTTATTCTCATTCCTTTTCTTTTCTTGTTGCAGTGACTCATACATGGCTGAAAATATACAAAGTGATAAGGTGATGATGGGTGAAAGTGGGGCTTCTAATTCAAATGCAACAAGTCAAGCTCAAACAACGGAGTCAAATATAACCAAAAAAAGGAGAAAAAGATCTGTGGTGTGGGATCATTTTACAGAAATTATTACTTCTGAAGGGAGTACAACAACAAAATGTGACTATTGCTTTATTGAGTATGTATTTAAGAACAAAGACGGTACGTCGACACTTCTTTCTCATATGCTTAAGTGTCCTAAACGCCCTGCTATTGTTGATAAAAAACAATCAAATTTAGGCTTTCAATCTGCTCCGAGGGGTAGTCAGGGTGACGTAGCTGTTGTTACTTGGAAATAAAAACAAGAAGAATGTAGGAAGGCATTATGTCATATGGTAATAGTTGATGTGCTTCCTTTTAGCTTTGTTGAGAAAGAAGGTTTTAGAGACTTTATGAAAGTGGCGCAACCTTATTTTCGGATCTCTTCCCGTAGTACTGTAACTAGGGATTGTTTTGATCTTTTTAATGAAGAAAAGCAAAAGTTGAAGAGGTTTTTTATAGAAACAAAACAAAGAGTATGTATTACCACTGATACCTGGACTTCTATACAAAGAATCAATTACATGTGGCCCATTGGATTGATAGTGAATGAAATATGCATAAGAGAATAATTAATTTTTGTCCTATTATTAGTCATAAAGGCGAAGATATGGCAAACGGTATTGGTAGGTGCTTACGTGAGTGGGGGATAAATAAGATCTTCACTGTCACAGTTGATAATGCAAGCTCAAATGATGTGACAGTAAAAGAATTATCTAAGCAATTAACAAAAATGGGAAGTAATTTTTGATGAATGTTACTCACCTTCACGTGAGATGTATGGGTCACATCATGAATTTGTGGTCCATGATGGTTTAAAAGAATCTTCAGTGTTTATTGAACGTGTTAGGCATGCAGTGAGATATGTTAGGCAGTCTCCTGCGAGGTTGAAGAGGTTTCAAGAATGTTTTGATGCTGAACCACTCAATTCTAAGAAAACTTTATGCTTAGATGTTCCAACTAGATGGAATTCCACCTACTTGATGTTGCGCAGGGCTGTTGAATTTGAAAGTGCATTTTCACATTATGCTTCTAGTGAAATTGGATTGAGACATTATCTTGAGCATTCTTATATTGATGTTGGAATTCCTACAGGTGAACTTTTGAGTAGTGATTGGGAGAATGTAAAAAGAATTACAAAGTTTCTTGAAATCTTCTATCTTCTTACTTTGAAGATATCTGGATCACGTTATGTTACATCGAATATTCATTTTGTTGAAATTTGCACAGTTGCTATCTATTTGAAGCAATTGATAGCAAATGAAGATATAGTTTTAAGTGAAATGGCAAAGAATATGAAAGAAAAGTTTGATAAGTATTGGGGTGATCCAGGGAAAATGAACAAGATAATTTTTATCTCATGTATTTTAGATCCACGTTACAAGATCGAATCAGTTGGCTTTGCACTTGTAAAGATGTTTGGTGTAGATCCGGGGGAAACTATACAAGCAGAAGTGACGAAGTACATGACTTCATTATTCAGTGAGTATGTAAAGTCCAGCTCAAAAGGTGTTGTGCTTGCTTCATCTTCAGATTGTTCTTCATTGGACACTTCGACTTCCGGGCTTTCTAGCAGTCAAGCAAACACCCAAAATATAGGACTTTTAGAATCACTCATGCAAGATATAAAAAAATATAAAAGTGGGAGTGGAGGTGTTGATACTAGAACAGAGTTAGATAAATATTTAGGTGATGAAACTGAGGATGACACTAAAGAATTTGATGTTATTCTTTGGTGGAAATTGAACTCAGCTAGATTTCCTATTCTTGCGGAGATGGCTCGTGATGTATTAGCTGTTCCGGTTTCAAGTGTGGCATCCGAATGTGCGTTTAGTAAGGGAGGACGTCTTCTTGATTCATTTAGGAGTTCATTAACTCCTAAATTGGTGCAAGCTCTAGTGTGTCTTCAAGATTGGATTCGAAATGAAAAATTAAAACAACCCATTAGTGTTGAGGAAGATCTTGATAAAATCGAGAATTCTTTTTCTGAAACTCATACTTTCAAACTCAAAATCAGTATATCCCATTTACAAACACTCAGCTCTGCTGACTTTATCTGCTGCGATGGTGTTTAACTGTCGTGTAACTTGTAAAGCTGTTTGCAGCTCTGCTGACTTAATAGTTCTTGTGCTGAAGAATTTTACATGGTGTTATTGACCTTGTCAATGTTATTTTTATTTCGCATATAGGTAAGCATAAGGTTCTTGGTGGCTGTGAAATTCGAGGAACAGGGTATGGAGTATGATACAGTTTAGCCCGAGGTATAAACGAAAAAAGTGAGACCAGAGAAGGGTTGTACAATGTAAGCCAGAGAAAGGCACAATTTTCCCTTAAGTTTGATTCTCTCTAAGCCTTGGATTATGATACAGTGTACTGTGTACATGAACATTTTGCCTATTCTCTTATCAGACTTTTTACGGGATTTTGTAGTAGTATTAAGTACTTTTTCGGCACAGAATGGAAGTGGTTTTGGTTAAATGGTTGGGCGCAAAGTTTTGTTTCTGTAGAAGTGGTCTTGAATGTTGAGCGCAAAGTTTTGTTTCTGTAAGTGGTCTTGAATGTTGAACTATTGGATTGGTTACGAAGTTTGTCTCTGTAGTGTTTTCTCAGTTTTATCCAACACTGTTTACTATAAATACTTTGTATTGTTGTGGACTTGTTTATTCATTCATGCAGTGATTTAACAGGATCAACTATTTCCCGTCTTAAGTTGTTCACCAATGGATTAGGTATTTATTCTCTCCTCCATCATATAACTTCTTTACACAATAACAAAGAACCTTTTCTTGCTCCATAAATCCTAAGATTGGGGCCATATCGCTGAGCAGTGAACATAACTGAAGTTCGATATGCAGTAAGTAGTGGGGCTTATAGCAAAATTTGGCTAAGCTGAACTTGAGTGACTCTGGCAAAGCAAATTGAATGCATCATATTGCCTCTGAAATGTTATTTTTTTATGACAATTCATTATTTCTAAGATGAGGAGAATGGGAGATATTTAGTGAATATGTATGTTAGGCCGATAAACCGCCCGATAACCGTCCGATAAGAGCTAAATCGATACCAATCCGCCCGATATCTTATCGGGTGGCTAACGGACTAATACATTTAAAAGCCGATAACCGGTAAGCCAAATCTTTAAGAGTAAAAAGCCGCCCAATCCTCCCGATAAGCAGCCCTAAGTCCAAGTATTCACCTTAGCTTCATTAGCAACCAACAATTCCATTACTTTTAGCCTAATTTCTTCCAACATTTTGATGATAGGCTTGCTCCTAGCCTCCAGTATCCAAGCATTGAATGACTCAGTGAAATTGTTGTCTACCATCATGTTCTTACACTAAGTATCAATGTAAGCTCTATACCAAGAAGTTGGTGGATAGTGCAACGGTCGCACCTAAGATCCGAAGGAATCGCTTGAGAACTAACTGCATACCTGATGTTAGCTTGTGTGCGCATAGCGTTACAGATCTTCTGCAGCATCCTTAGAGAACTCTCCCAATTTCGATAATTGATCTACAAATTCTTCCTCATAACTACTTTAGGCACACCACCCATTAGTTTTTTCATTTCACCACTTCTCTATTTTTTATACCAATTTGCTTCAATATGTTTCATACAATATATTTGATGTGCTTCAGGCAGCACAGTCTTCACTACATCTAGTAAACCCCATGATATCAAAGAATAGAATAACAAAAATTAGAGAAATTCATAAAACAAGGAGAACAATTAAAATTCAGAATTCTATAGTAAACATTACCTTCTGCATATTAGAAATAAATGTCACTCTAGTACCATCTTTTAGGTCCAAAGACCTCTACAGCATCTCCACAAACCAGTTCCATGTCCTGCTATTTTCTTTATCAACCACAGCCCATGCCAATGGATAAAATTGGTTCATAGCATCTTGGCCAATGGCAACCAACAATTCACCTCTAGCCCTTCCTTTCAAGAAAGTCCCATCTAACCCAATAAATGGCCTCAAACCATTTTTCCAACCTTGCTTCAAGGCATAATAACATATGTACATTGTAACGAATCTTCTTTTTCCTACCAACAATGCCTCTTTTGATATGTTTATGATAACATCACTTCCAGGATTACTATCCCTAATTTCTTGGGAATATGCCTCAAGCTTCTTGTAATCATCAACAAAGTTGCCCTCTAGTTTTTGCAAGCCAATCTTTTAGCCCTCTTCAACTTCCATTTGGATACATTTAACATTTAATCATCCTCTAGTTCCCCTTTCATATCCTCCACCTTAAATTTTGGGTTGTTTTGGATTTTGTTTTTAAAGTAATGAGCCAATGTAGAAGCATCAGCTCTCTTGTTCACAAAAGCATCATCACAGGTGTGGTTTGGATTTAAAGTCTTGCTTTTAAAATCATGACTACCCCTATCTTTGGAGATAAGACAAGCAAATGGGCATCCATCTTGACATGTTGTCACGACCCCAACCCCAGTCGTGATGGCGCCCAATACACTGCTTGGCAAGCCCGACCAATTAAATAACCTTAACCATTTTATCCAGTTCATGAATTAATTAACACAGATAATTACTAAGTCAAAATACTAAAAATCTGGGAATAGAGTTAAACATGCGGAAATCCCAAAATATAAAATAACTACACAGCCCGAAGAATCCGGTGTCACAAGTCTGAGCCTCTAATACATGAGTATCAACCTACTACATATCGTTCTCTAGAAATGCGGAAATAAAATAAATAAGATAAAAGGAAGATCAGGACAGCGAATGTCGAATGCAGCTACCTTGAAACTCCCAAATATGATGCTGGGCAGAGAAGTCCTCACTCAGCCTCAGTAGTACCTGGATCTGCATGCAAGGCGCAGGGACTAATGTGAGTACTCCGACCCAGTGAGTAATAAACATAAATAAAGACTGAGAATAAGAAATCATGAATAGGCACAAAGTAATTCTATAAATACAGCATCTTGAACCTAGTAGAATAAAATCAATAAATCAGTGAAAACAATTATAGAAATATCACAACAGATAAATAAGTAAATGACAATCAAAATATGCAATGCAACACATAGACCGGTACTCTCCAGTACCCGCTGCGGCGTGCAGCCCGCTCCATTTATTTATCATCGACGGCGCTCACTGGGGGTGTGCAGACTCCGGGAGGGGCCCTTTACGGCCCAAGCGCAATAATAAGCCATACCGTGGCATCAACTAGGCCCTCAGCCTCATATCAATATCAATATCATACCGCTGCAGTGCACAGCCCGATCCCATACTCAGTCCAAAATCACATAAGCCTCTCGGGCACATTAATAGAGAAATATTTAGCCCAAACTTCATTTAAAAATATTAATTAAGTTTCTAGTTTGAGAAAAGTGGCTGAGTTTGCAAAACAGTATTAAATTCTAGGACTGAGTTCAATGATATGTAGAAATGGTAAGAAACCAGTAATAACAATCCCTGAAGGATTTAATCGATTGGCATGAAGCCCAAATATAGCAACCAGCTCAATTAAAATAATAATAAGTGAATTTCAGTCAAATACGCAGTATGTTCATCTAACGGGACGGACCAAGTCACAATCCCCAACGGTGCTCTACCCCACGCTCGCTACCCGGCGTGCAAGTCACCTCAATATAGCACTACGATGTTCAAACACGGGGTTTCAAACCCTCAGAACAGCATTTACATCTATTACTCACCTCAAGCCAGCCAAAATCCAAGTTCGCTATGCCCTTGCCTCTCGAATCGACCTCCTCGTGCGCCGAATCTGATGAAAACCACAACGAATACGTCACAATACGCTAATGGAACAATACCCAAGCGAAAACAATCGAAAAATATCTGAAATCTCGAAATTAGCAAAACCCGAGCCCCGGGCCCACTTCTCAAAAATCAAAAAATTTAACATCAACGGATTCCTTATCTCGCCACGAGTCTATACATATAAAGATTACCAAAATCGGAGTCCAAATGACCCCTCAAATCCCCATTTTAACTCTCTTAAGTTTCAAGCCCTAACCTCCATTCTAACTCCTTATTTCCTTGGTTTTTTTTTTCAGTCTAAATTCACAATAAAAACGTGTTTTTAGTTCATAGGACTTACCTCCAATCAATCCCCGTCGAAATCCTCTTCAATTCCCGTCCAAAAGCTCTCAAGGTTGCTCAAAAATGGTGGAAATAAGACTTGGTTCGCGGATGACATTTTACTCTATGCGAACGCGAGGGTCCACTCGCGTTCGCAATGAACAAAATTAATTCTGACCAAAAATAGCCTACGCGAGCGCGTACATCTCCACGCGAACGCGAAGGGCAACTGCCCTGGGACTCAATTCCCTTACGCGAACGCGGACCTTCTCCCGCGAACGCGAAGCTTGCTCACCTAACCCTCCGCGATTGCGAGTCCTCCAAAGCGAACGCGAAGGTCAAAAATCCTGGCCCTCAAATTCCTTCTACGCGAACGCGATGGCCCATACGTGTTCGTGAAGGCCAATAACCTGCTGCACTGACTGCAGAATTTTTGCAACATTTTTCCAAGTTCAAACCTCCCGTTAGCCATACGAAATCACCCCGAGGCCCCTGGGACCTCAACCAAAAGCAGCAACGCATCCTAAAACATCATTCAAACTTGCTCCAATCATCAAAACACCTCAAACAACACCAAAACCATCAAATTACATCGGATTCAAGCCTAAGTTCTTCTAAAACTTCCGAAACACACATTTGATCAAAAACCCAACCAAAACACCTCCGAATGACCTAAAATTTTGCACACACATCCCAAATCACCTAATGAAGCTACTGCAACTCTCGGAATTCCATTCCTACCCTCGGATCAAAATCTCACCTATCAACCAGAATTCGCCAAAATACTAACTTCGCCAATTCAAGCCTAATTCTACACCGGACCTCCAAAATTACTTCCGATCACACTCCTAAGTCGCAAATCATCCCCCCAAGCTAACCGAATCATCGAAATTCATATCCGAGCCCTCTAACACAGAAGTCAATGTCCGGTTGACTTTTCCAAAACAAACCTTCCTTAAAGAGACTAAGTGTCTCATTTCCTTCTAGAACCAATCCAAATCAACTCGTTCACACCCAACACTGATAATGAAGCATAAAGAAATAGAAAATGGGGCAAACGGGACGGTAACTCACGTGACGACGGATTGGGTCGTCACATCCTCCCCAACTTAAATAAACGCTTGTCCTCGAGCGAGTCAAGAAACATACTTGAAGCCTCAAATAGATGAGGGTATCTGCTCCGCATCTCCTGCTCGGTCTCCCAGGTAGCTTCTTCCACGGCCGACCTCTCCACTGCACTTTCACCGAAGCAACATCATTTGAGCTCAACTTCCGAACCTGACGATCCAAAATGGCTGTTGGCTCTACATCATAAGTCAAGTCACCCTCCAGCTGAACTGTACTGAAATCTAGAACATGGGACGGGTCACCAATGTACTTCCGGAGCATAGAAACATGAAAAACTGGATGCACGCCCGACAAGCTAGGTGGCAAGGCAAGCTCATAAGCCACCTCCCAATCCTCCTAAGTACCTCAAAAGGCCCAATGAATCGCGAACTCAGCTTCCCTTTCTTTCCGAATCTCATAACACCCTTTGTGGGTGAAACCTTCAGCAAGACCTTCTCACCAATCATATAGGATACATCTCGGACCTTCCTGTCCACATAACTCTTCTGCCTCGACTGCGCTGTACGGAGTCTCTCCTGAATCACCTTCCCCTTCTCTAATGCCTCCTGAACCAAATCTGTCCCCAACAATCTAGCCTCCCCGGGCTCGAACCAGCCAACTGGAGATCTACACCGTCTCCCATACAAGGCCTCATAAGGTGCCATCTGAATGCTGGACTGATAGCTGTTGTTGTAGGCAAACTCTACAAGCGGTAGAAACCGATCCCATGACCCTCCAAAATCAATAACGCAGGTGCGTAACATATCCTCCAATATCTGAACGGTGCGCTCGGACTGCCCATCCGTCTGAGGGTGAAAAGTTGTGCTCAACTGCACCTGAGTACCGAACTCTCGCTGAACAGCTTGCCAAAACTGAGAGGTGAACTGAGTGCCCTGATCTGATATGATGGAAACTAGGACACCATGCAACCGAAAAATCTCCCGAATATAAATCTCTGCCAGCCGCTCTGAAGAATAAGTAGTACAAACCGGAATGAAGCGCGCGGACTTGGTCAACCTGTCTACAATCACCCAAATAGCATCAAATTTCTTCAAAGTCCGTGGGAGTTCGGTAACAAAATCCATAGTGATCCTCTCCCACTTCCACTCAGGAATAACCATCTGCTGATGCGAGCCACCCGGTCTCTGATGCTCATATTTCACCTGCTGACAATTAAGACACCGGGCTACATACTCCATAATATCTCTCTTCATCCTCCGCCACTAATAGTGCTGTCTAAGATCTTGATACATCTTCGCGGCACCCGGATGAATGGAATACCGCGAGCTATGGGCCTCTCTCCAATATCAACTCCCGAAGCCCATCCACATTGGGCACACAAATCTGGCCCTGCATCCTTAACACATCATCATCCCCAATGGTCACATCCCTGGCATCATCATGCTGAACCCTGTCCTTAAGGACAAGCAAATGCGGATCATCATACTGACACTCCCTGATGCGATCATACAAGGAAGACCGAGAAACCACACAAGCCAACACTCGACTGGGCTCTGAAATATGTAGTCTCACAAATCGGTTGGCCAAGGCCTGAACATCAACTGCAAATGTCCTCTCCTCAACTGGAATATATGCCAAGCTCCCCATACTCATCGACTTTCGGCTCAAAGCATCGGCCACTACATTGGCCTTCCCCGGGTATAAAGAATAGTGATATCATAATCCTTAAGTAACTCTAGCCACCTCCGCTGCCTCAAATTAAGATCCTTTTGCTTGAACAAATGCTGAAGACTGCGATGATCAATGAATACCTCACAAGATACGCCATACAAGTAATGCCTCCAAATCTTCAACGCATGAACTATAGTAGCTAGCTCCAAATCGTGAACGGGGTAGTTCTGCTCATGGGGCTTTAACTGACGAGAAGCATAAGCAATAACTCTACCCTCCTGCATCAAAACACAACCAATCCCAACTCACGAAGCATCGCAATATACCGTATAAGAACCTGAAGCTGATGGCAAAACCAATACTGGAGCTGTGGTCAAAGCCGTCTTGAGCTTCTGAAAGCTCTCCTTACACTCGTTCGACCACACAAATAAAACACCTTTCTGAGTCAACTTGGTCAAGGGAGATGCAATAGAGGAAAACCCTGAACAAACCGGCGATAATAGCCTGCCAACCCAAGGAAACTACGAATCTCTGTGGCTGAGGACGGTCTAGGCCAACTCTGCACCGCCTATATCTTCTTCGGGTCCACCTGAATACCCTTGCTGGACACCACATTTCCCAAGAAAGCCACTGAACCGAGCCAGAACTCACACTTGGAGAACTTTGCATAAAGCCTCTCCTCTCTCAATCTTTGCAATACAACCCGCAAATGTTGCGCGTGCTCCTCCTGACTACGCGAGAATACCAGAATATCATCAATGAACACTATCACAAATGAATCCAGATAAGGCCGAAATACACTGTTCATCAGATGCATGAATGCTGCTGGGGCATTGGTCAGCCCGAAAGACATGACAAGAAACTCATAGTGACCATATCTAGTCCTGAAAGCAGTCTTATGAATATCTGAATCTCTGATCTTCAACTGGTGATAACCCGAACGGAGATCAATCTTGGAAAACACCCTCGCTCCTTGAAGCTGGTCAAACAAATCATCAATGCGAGGCAGGGGATACTTGTTCTTAATTGTTACCTTGTTCAATTGCCTATAATCGATGCACATTCTCATTGTTCCATCCTTCTTTTTCACAAACAGAACTGGCGCACCCCAAGGTGACACACTAGGTCGGATGAACCCCTTATCCAGGAGCTCCTGAAGCTGCTCCTTCAATTCTTTCAACTCCACTGGTGCCATATGATATGGCGGAATAGAGATGGGCTGAGTGCCCGGCACCAGGTCAATACCAAAATCAATATCCCTGTCCGGTGGCATGCCCGGCAGGTCTGTAGGATACACATCGGGAAAATCCCTCACAACTGGGACAGAATCAGTGCTAGGAGTCTCAGCTTCAACATCCCTCACAAACGCCAAGTAGGAAAGACAACCCTTCCCAACCATACGCTGGGCCTTCACGAAGGAAATAACTTTACTAGGAACGTAATCAGTCACACCACGCCACTCGATCCGCGGTACACCCGGCATAGCCAAAGTGACTGTCTTAGCATGACAGTCTAGAATAGCATGACATGGAGACAACCAGTCCATGCCCAAGATAACATCGAAGTCCACCATGCTCAATAGCAATAAATCAACTCGGGTCTCCAGACCCCCAATAGTCACCAAACATGACCGGTACACATGGTCTACAATAATAGTATCGCCCACCGGGGTAGATACATGAACAGGTAAAGCAATAAACCCTCGGGACGTACTCAAATGATGAGAAAAATATGAAGACACATATGAATGGGTAGAACCAGGATCAAATAATACTGAGGCGTCTCTGTGGCAGACGTGGATCTGCACGCAAGGTGCCTGGATCTGCACGCAAGGTGCAGGGAGTAATGTGAATAGTCCGACCCAGTGAGTAATAAACATAAATAAAGGCTGAGAATAAGAAATCCTGAATAGGCACAAAGTAATTCTATAAATACATGATGTTCTACACGTCAATACCACACAAGAAGGGGGGGTGATTTGTGTGGTACCTAATTTTCTCACTAGAAGAACCTGGTTCTTCTAGATGTNGAACTGGCCCCTCGAAGGAGCACCACTGTAACTGCCCGATCCACGAGGCCTCTTAGCCTCCCTCTCCTCTCGCTCTCTACGGCGAATTGACTCGATCTCACGAGCGATATCCACCACTTCCTCAAAAGTAGCACCCAGTACTCTCTCTCTCTCTCTAGTCATCAAAATACGGAGATGGTAGTTAAGGCCATCCACAAATCTCCTAATCCTCTCACGATCTGACGGAACCATCCAAGTAGCATGACGGGCCAACTGTGAAAACCTCATCTCGTACTGAGTCACTGTCATATCCCCCTGTGTCAACCACTCAAACTGCCTACGCAGCTCCTCCCTGCGGGACTGAGGTACATACTTCTCCAGAAAGAGAGCGGAGAACTGCTGCCAAGTCAGAGGTGCTGCACCGGCAGGCCTACGCCTCTCAAAGTCCTCCCACCAAGTAAAAGCAGCCCACGTGAACTGAAAAGTAGTAAATGCCACACCACTCGACTCAAGGATCCCTACCGTACGGAGCATACGCTGACATCTGTCAAGAAAACCCTGGGCATCCTCGCCCTCAGCACCACCGAATGTCGGAGGCTGGAGCCTACCAAACCTCTCGAGATGACGCTGCTCATCGTCTGGCATAGCTGGAACCACGAAGCCCTGAGCTGGTGCAACCTGCTGAGCTGGAGGTGCCTCTGGTGTCTGTAGTCCCTGCACCACCTGCTCAGGTGTGCGAGCAATGGGGGTCTGATTGCCTCCCCCGGCCTGTGAAGTAGCTGCTGCTGCTGTGGTAACTGAAACTGCCTGAGCCAGGCCAGTGCAGACTGATAATATCTGTGCCAAGGTCTCCTGAAGACCCGGAATCACGATAGGCACAGTTGGTTCCTGAACAGGTGCTGCTGGAGTATCCACAGCTGGAGCCTGATCCTGAGCTGGGGCAATTGGTGGATCAGCAGGTGCTGCCCCGGCTGCTCTGCCTCTGCCACGACCACGACCACGACCGCGCCCACGGCCTTTGGCGGCCTCAGTAGGTGGCACTGGTGGTCGTCCATCACGTCCAGTAGCTCGTGTCCTCACCATCTGTGAGAGAATAGAATAGTAGAAGTTTAGTTCTCAGTTCAACAAAGCCGCACGACAAAAGTTTCAAGAATGTGAAGTTTTCCTAAAGGTTCGGCAGCCTCCCGAGGATAAGTACAGACGTCTCTGTACCGATCCACGAGACTCTACCAACCGGCTCATGACTCGCGAGACCAAGTAACCTAGGCTCTGATACCAACTTGTCACGACCGGAGTTGGGGTCGTGATAGAACACTACATCCGCCTCTGAGTACTTGTCTTATTTTTTGATTGATAATTCATTTTTAATGGATGATTACTCATAGTTATCAGCATGCAAATATTAAACTCTTATGGTAGTTAGCATGGTTTACAAATACCTAACTAATTTATACTATATTAAAAGCACAAAGAACTTTAACGAAATGTTGTTCGCCTTTTTTACTCTTTAAAAATAGCTTTCACAAATAGCTTCCAAATTAGACAAAATTATAATTTAAGTTATTCTCCTAATATTTAGGATTTTGCGATCAATCAAAACTTTCATATTAAATTTTTCTTTATTAAACTTGGTAAGAAGTTCTATTATTTGGGAATTAGAATTGATTAACATGTTACCTCATATAAATTATTCTAATTGACTATATCGTTGGTGCAATACTTATAAACCGAGATGAGAACGATTTTATATGGTGCCTTCAATTGATTTCTAATTAAATTAAAATATGAGGACGTATCATATTAAAATTAAAATTGCTTAATACAATAACGTCTAAAATAAAATTATTTCAACACGGAGCAATTAAATATGCAGTAAGAAAATTGTTGTTTTATTCCTACAAAAAAATAATAATCCATGTTCAGTTAAGCACCCAAAATGATTGTTTGATAGCATATTTAATCATACTAAATTGTACAAGCCTAAATTTATTATACTGTAAAAGCGCGAAACTTTTAAAGAAATATTAATTGAATTTTTATCCTTATATGTACAAGTATTTAGAACTTTAAAATGGATTGTATATAAGTAAATATTTAAATTAATATGTACATACACTCTCATTGAATTCAATATTTCAGAGTAATTTGGTCATCCTATTAAGTTTTATGTTTTAGTATTACTTTTTTTTCACACGTTTCGACAAAGTTATGTAAATCATTTTTTTTTAATTTCGGCAATTAAAACCTCACTACTTGGGTAACATTGAAACGTTTGAAGGGAGATAAATTGAGAAGATATAAGATTTAATTTTTTGATTTTAATTTTAATTTTTTTAAATATCATAATAAAAGTATAACTAATTAACCATATTTGTGTCTTCTCGAATGAACTTGAGAATAGCTTTTGAAAAATACTTTTAGGATTTTTTTCTTTTAAATCTTCAAGAACTATGTTGTTTTACTGAAAATAAAAAGGAAGCACAATAACTTGTGAAATTGAATTGATAAAATTATAATATTAGAACAAAATTTAAGGTGAATATATTAAATAATGATTGAGGACTTCTAAGAACAAAGGTTTTTCCTTTATTGAGTTAGCTATATGGGACCAATATTTATCAATTTCATAAGCTTACACTTTATTTTATAATTCAAACAAAATTTAAAAATATATGTAATTTTCTTACAAATAAGTTACTTATTAAGATAAGAAACACGCGCAACGCGCGTACAGTAAGACTAGTAATTTGAAAATATACGAGGTTGAATCGTGACTTGTTACGAATAGTAGAGTATCCTAGAGGGGTATTATATATAGAGGGGGGG
>NW_017670749.1:436399-442186 GCF_001879085.1 Nicotiana attenuata
GGGGGGGGGGGGGGAATCGGTTATTCACTCTATTTTTCAAAGTTATTCTATCTTATTCATCATAAATAGGAATACTGATTATTGTAAGTAACTTAACCTAATTGTGCAAAAATAATATGCACGACAAATGTACAAAAATTAAAGTCATTCTTGAAACTAAGGACCCGTTTATTCATAATTTTCTTTCCGGAACTCATCTTCAAGATATTAAATAAGTTATAAATTGGATGAATTTTGATTTTTTTTATTGAAGATGAGTTTCAAGATTGAAAAAGTGGTAAAAAATTACTTCTTCAAGTAAAAATTTATTTTCCATCACAAAACTGTAATATTTTTTTCAAGTGAAATGCATGTCCAAACGTAATTTCAAGTACCCTTTTTCAATTTAACTCAAATACTATTTTTTTTTTTTTTTGAAATCAGAATTTTTATGTCTAAACGCCTATTAAATACTCGTATTCAAAATTATCAATAGAAAATAAGGGAAACAAAGAATGAGTAATCTGTTGAAGTGGGCTTTTCAAGCTGAAAATCTGTCTCATTCCATAATTTACCTTTTAACCGGCAACGGTAAAAAGTGAGTCCCCCTCGTCTATATCTATGTTCCAAACTATGGAAACAAACACCCTTTCCTCACCTGTCTTTCTGTCTCTCTGTTTTCTTTCTTTTTTTCCCCTTCATTTAATTTTATATATATGTCATCATCCCAAATCTTCCTTACGTACCCAATTCTGATCTTCTTTCATAATAATAACAATAATAATCTCACAATCCTCTTTAAATTCCCTTTAATTATATTTGCCACCTTGTTTATTTCTTTAGGAAGTTGGAAAGAGAAAATGTTATCTTCATTACAAGGTTGTAATGGGTTTTTAGAGCGTGAAAATTCTGTGCAACTTGTTCATCAGAGGAATAGCAAGGTGGTTGATGAATATGGAAAATCAACAAGGAAAAATAAATCAAAAGATGCAGCTTTAACACATGCTATGGCGGAGCGCAAACGCAGAGAAAGAATTAATGCTCATCTTCATACTCTCAAGAAACTCTTTCCCCATCTCCCTAAAGTATCTTCTCTTCCCTTGCGCATATAAAATTGTCTCAGTTTTGTTTTTATTTTGTCTACCTATGTGTTTCTATTTCAAAATCTATGTTGTTCTAGTTGCATGAAGAAAATTAAAGCACATATTTTAATGGCACAACCAAAAACGCAACCAATTTTAGTTGTACGTACAAATGGTAAAAATATACATATATATATTTATACAATCAAACGGATTGTAAGATAATGACATATAAATATCTAATATAATCTACTATAATAAGTTAAACGATATTGATTTGCAACCCACGTGTATATATCTGTACATTTCAATATACATGGGCGTTGGGTCATTTTATTTTATTTTATTTTTTCGTACCATTTAGAAATATGTAGAAAATGAGAAGTTTATTGTGTAAAGTAGAAAGTGGGACAATATGCCTCACCCATGTGTAAATTAGAATTTATTTGATTATGTTATCTATTGTAAATTTGTAGCTGCAGTATTGGTAGCTAGAACAAATAAGATGCACATCATGCTGACGTAAGAATAGCAGTCATATAATGCCTCATTCAGATATACTAACTATCCCATCCCTGCCTGACACTATTCTCTTATCAAGATTATACTTTGACTAAATTCTGGAACAAAATTGAATTAATTAATTTAATTGTCATAACAATAAGATTTATATATTTTCTTATATTTGAGTGGAACAATGAAATACGTTTTAACATGACAAAAAATTTAGTACAGAGGGAACGTTTTTTTCCCCCATAGGAGTTCCTTTACTTTTGTACATGAGTTGGTCCTATTATATCATATATCATTGGTTCCTTTATATATTGCATCGCTTCGAACCTGTAGTAGTGTGTTCAATAATTAAGATCATTTATTAGGTAATTGAGTAAATTTATATCATATACATTAATTGGTAAGTTGATAAAATGATATTGCTAATTTGTTATCACTATGTAAAATTTAAATCCGTACTTATAAGTATGAATTATTAATGCAGAAGGACAAATCAAGAGTACTAACGGAGGCAGTCACTCAGCTTAAAGAACTAAGGAAGAAGGTAGCCCAACAAATGGAAACCCAAAAAGATAGTGAAGGAAACTACAATGGATTGTCATCTTTCTTTCTACCCGGTGAAAATGATGAAGTATTAGTAAATTACTCTAAAGAAAGTGACAGTGATGAACGAACGGTCAAAGCTACGGTTTGTTGCGAGGATAGACCGGGGTTGAACCGGGACTTATCGGTGGCGGTTCGATTAGTTCAAGGGCGGGTGATCAAGGCAGAGATGGCAACGGTCGGAGGCCGGACAAAGGCGGAGATGGTGGTAGTGTTGTGTAAGGTTGGTGGAGGAGAAAAAGACATTGCACAACTTAGACGGGCTTTAAAGTCCGTTGTGGAAAATAGGGCTTTGGGCTTGGGAAGTTCTCTGAATTTGGGCCGTAGATTGGGTGATAATAAATGGGCTTGTTTTGGTGGACTTGAGTAAAAATTGTATGGGATAGCCACTTTTTAAAGTGCTATTTACATTTTATCCAGCATTTTCAATGCTTACCAATAGTAGTCACTAGTCCATTAAAATTAATATGAAAAGACTGTGTTACCCTTTCTTCTATCTCTTTCATGTTAGGGAGAAGAACTGTGCCGCCGTCTGTGAGGCTCTTTCTCCATAATGGGTTCGCCGAAAAACGGCTAATTCGCCGGTCGGAATACCAGAAACCAGGAGATAGTCCTTGAAAATGGCAGTTTTCACGTGACATCCAATTTCTGAGTCTTGGTGCTATGGAACAGAAGAGACTATGAGAGAGGAATAGGTCTTGTTTGGATATCGAATAGGAACAAATTAGAACATTATTATCCTTGGTACATTAAAAAGTTCTTTTTTTTTTGGCTATCAATCCATGACCTATTTAAGTGTAGATAATATTTAGTAAATGATTAGTTTATTGGGCCCTCTGTCTTTTCACATTGAGCTTAATGCCTAGGTCCTGAACTTAAGCTAAGAAGCCCAAAAGTTAAGGACAATAGGTCCTGAACTTAGAGTAACAAGCTCAAAAGTTAAGGACACTTGGTCCTAAACTTAGACTAACAAGCTCAAAAGTTAAGGACAATAGGTCCTGAACTTAGACTTACAAGTTCAAAAGTTAAGGACAATAGGTCCTGAAGTCCTGAACTTAGACTAACAAGCTCAAAAGTTAAGGACAATAGGTCCTGAACTTAGGCTAAGAAGCCCAAAAGTTAAGGACAATAGGTCCTGAACTTACAGTTACAAGTTCAAAAGTTAAGGACAATAGGTCCTGAAGTCCTGAACTTAAGACTAACAAGCTCAAAAGTTAAGGACAATAGATCCTAAACTTAGGCTAAGAAGCCCAAAAGATAAGGACAATAGGTCCTGAACTTAGACTAACAAGCTCAAAAGTTAAGGACACTTGGTCCTGAACTTACAGTTACAAGTTCAAAAGTTAAGGACATATAGTCCTGAAGTTAAGTTCAAAAGTTAAGGACATGTAGTCCTGAAGTCCTAAACTTAGAGTTCCAAGTTCAAAAGTTAAGGACATGTAGTCCTGAAGTCCTGAACTTAGAGTTACAAGTTCAAAAGTTAAGGACATGTAGTCCTGAAGTTAAGTTCAAAAGTTAAGGACATGAGCAGAAGGGTATTTTTGACCGAGCAGTTAAAGTTTATTAAAGCAGTGGCTAAAGATTAAAGACATTTTAAACAGTGGCTTTGTGACGACCCGGCCCGTCGTCACGTGAGTTACCGCCCCGTTGTCCCCATATTATGTTCCCCTGCATTTGAGTATTGGTATTTGAGGTGATCGGATGGAATTGGATTGGTTTTAGTTGGAAATGAGGCACTTAGCCTCTTAGAAGGAAGCTTATTTTGGAAAAGTCAACCGGAAGTTGACTATGTAGTTAGAGGGCTCGGATGTGAATTCCGATGATTCGGTTAGCTTCGGTGGATGATTTGTGACGTAGGAGTGTGATCGGAATTGAATTTGGAGGTCCGGTGTAGAATTAGGCTTGAATTGGCGAATGATGAATTTTGGTGAATTCCGGTTGGTAGGTGAGATTTTGATCCGGGGTTCGGAATGGAATTCCGAGAGTTGCAGTAGCTTCGTTAGGTGATTTTGGATGTGCGGGTAAAATTTCATGTCATTTGGACGTTGTTTGGTTGGGTTTTTGATCGAATGTGAGTTTCGGAAGTTTTTAAGAAACTTAGGCTTGAATCCGATGTGATTTAATGGTTTTAGCGTTGTTTGACGTGTTTTGAGGATTGGAACAAGTTTGAATAAGGTTTTAGGATAGGTTGGTGCTTTTGGTTGAGGTCCCGGGGGCCTCGGGGGTGAATTTGAGTGGTTAAACGAGAGTTTTTGAAGTTGTAGCAGGTCTGCAAATTGCTGTCATCTGGTATTTCCGCTTCTGCGAAAATGGACCGCAGAAGCGGGTATAAGGGCGCAAAAGCGATTTTGGTGCTTGAGTGAAGAGTTTCGCATAAGCGGACCCTTTCCGCATCAGCGGGTCCGCAGGAGCGCGTTTTAACTGCAGAAGCGGTCTTGGGAGATCCGCAAAAGCAGATAGTGAATCGCAAAAGCGGAAGCTGTGTAATTAATGGAAAACCGCATAAGCGGTCATTTGGCCGCAGAAGCGGTCCCGCATAAGCGGTAGCGGTACCGCAGAAGCGAAAAAGGACTGTTGGCAGAAGGTTTAAAGGGGGTTTAATTCATTCGCGAGCTCCACCATTTTTCCTCCATTGTTGAGCGAGCTTGGAAGCTATTGACGCGATTTTTAGAGGATTTTGACGGGGAAGTAATTGGAGGTAAGTCCTATGGTCTAGAAATATCATCTATTTGAAGAATCTACTTTTAATTCTTGGAAAAATTGGGAAAAATTGGAAGAACTAGGGCTTATATTTTGGAATGAAAAATTGGGATTTGGAGGGGCATTTGAACTCCGATTTTGATGAATTTGATATGTATGGACTCGTGGAGAGACGAGGAATCCGGTGATGTAAATTTCGTAATTTTTCGAAAAGTGGGCCCGGAGCTCGGGTTTTGCCAACTTCGTGATTTTGGTTGTTTTTCGAGTCTTTTCGATTGGGTTACGATTTGTTAGCCTATTGTGACGTATCCTTTGTGGTTTTGGTCAGATCCTACGCGCGAGGAGGTCGATTCGAGAGGGAAAGGCTTGGCGAGCTAGGTTATCGGCCGGCTAGAGGTGAGTAATGACTTTAAATGATGTTATGAGGGTTTGAAACCCCGGATTTGTACAACTTGGTGCTATGTTAAGTTGAGACCCGCGTTCCATGACGAGCGCGGGGTCATTTAATATTGGGGACTGTGACTTGGTCCAGTCCGGATGATATTTTACCGCGTATTAGCAATGACTTCTTGTTTTCACCATGATTTGGGCTTATTGCCATATTTGGGGCTTATTGCCGACTGTTTGAACCCTTTATGAACTATCATCACTGTTTTCCTCACTGCTAGAAATATTATTTGAACTCAGTCCATGTGATTTACACTGTTTCTTGAACTCAGCCATATTTACTCAACTTGGAGTTTTAAACTGATATTTGAACTATTGTTTGAGCTGAGTATTATTGCTTTACTGTTGCCCGAGGGGCTGTTGACTATTTCTGGACTGATTAAGGCCGAGGGCCTTGTGTGAGGGCATGATGAGTGAGGTGAGGAGGCTTTCAGGACTCGTATTGATACTGTTCAGGCTTTCA
>NW_017670749.1:442224-444989 GCF_001879085.1 Nicotiana attenuata
CCGGAGTCTGCACACCCACAGTGAGCGCGGGTACCCATCTAGAGTGATTAAATATTGAACAGTGGTAACAATGACACTGTTATACGCGTTTGGTCAGGTAACAATGACTGACCAGTCAGGTAACAATGACAGACCAGTGGTAACAATGGCACTGTAATACACGTTTGGTCAGGTAACAATGGCTAACCGGTCAGGTAACAATGGCTGACCATACTTGAGCATACTTGTTTTATTAATTGTTTTCAAAGAGATTTTTTCTTCCTATATTTCACTGGTTTCTACTGTTTATCTGATGTTGCTGCTTGAGATAGCATTATTTGTGCCCTTGTGGGATTTTATGTTCTCAGTCGTTATTTAATTTTATTACTCACTGGGTCGGAATACTCACATTACTTCCTGCACCATGTGTGCAGAGACAGGCACAGCTGAGTTCGTACCTGAGCGCTGATTTCCCTCCAGACCAGGCGGACCAGCAGAGACGAGGTAGCTGTCGACGTCCACAGCCCCGTTTCTTCCTTATCTTCTGCATATTTTATTCATCTTCAGACTATGTTTCCAGACTTGTAGTATTTCCACCAACTCTGTAATAGCTCGTGACTTGTGACACCCCGATCATCGGGCTGAGTTTGGGATGAATTTTCCCCGTTATGTTACGTTTATTTCCGTACTTATGATTAATCAGCATCTATGGTTAAAACCTATTATGCTAAAAAATTGTCAAAAGCAGTGTTGATTGTTCCGTTGGCTGGCCTTGTCTTCACGAGAGGCGCCATCACGACCGGGTGGAAATTGGGTCGTGACAAGTTGGTATCAGAGCCTAGGTTACTAGGTCTCACGAGTCATGAGCAGGATTAGTAGAGTCTCGCGGATCGGTACGGAGACGTTTGTATTTATCCTCGAGAGGCTGCGGAACCTTTAGAAAAACCTCACATTCTTGAAATCCTTGTCGTGCGACTTTGTTGAATCCAAGAACTAAACTTCTGTGTTCTATCCTCTCGTAGATGGCGAGGACCCGCCCTACAGGACGAGGCGGACGACCACCGGTACCACCTACTGTGGGCACTAGAGGCCGTGGGCGCGGTCATGGTCGTGGTAGGGGCAGAGCCGCGAGGGCAGCACCTGTTGCTCCACCAGTTGCTCCGGCTCAGGATCAGGCCCCAGCTGCAAACATTCCAGCAGCACCTGTACAGGCACCGGCAGTGCCCATTGTGATTCCGGGTCTCTAGGAGACTTTGGCTCAGATACTATTAGTTTGCACTGGCCTAGCCCAGGTAGTTTCAGCCACTGCTACAGCGGCTACCTCTCAGGCCGGGGGAGGCAGTCAGACCGCCACCGCTCACACACCGGAGCAGGTTATGCAGGGTTTACAGACACCGGGAGCAGTCCCAGCTCAGGCAGTTGTGCCAGTTGCACCAGTTGCCCCAGTTGCGCCAGTCGCACCAGTTCAGGCCTTTGTAGTCCCAGTTATGCCAGACGATGAGCAGCGTCGTCTTGAGAGGTTCAGTAGGCTCCAGCCTCCATTTTTCAGTGGTGCTCAGGGCGAGGATGCCTAGGGATTTCTGGACAAGTGTCAGCGTATACTTCGGACAGCGGGGATTTTGGAGACCAGCGGGGTAGCATTCACCGCATTTTAGTTCACGGGGGCTGCCTTCACATGGTGGGAGTCGTATGAGCGGCGTAGGCCGGTGGGCGCAGCGCCTTTGTCATGGCAGGAGTTCTCCACTATCTTTTTGGAGAAGTGGGTACCACAGTCTCAGAGAGAGGAGCTGCGCAGGCAGTTCGAGTGGCTTCGACAGGGAGACATGACTGTGACCCAGTATGAGGCGAGATTTTCTGAGCTGGCCCGTCATGCCTCGTGGATGGTTCCGACCGACAGAGAGAGGATCAAGAGGTTTGTAGATGGACTTAACTATCACCTTCGTGTTCTGATGACTCGAGAGAGAGTTCTGGGTATTTCCTTTGAGGATGCAGTTGATATTGCTTGTGATATTGAGATGGCTCGCCGTCAGGACAGAGAGGAGAGGGAAGCCAAGAGGCCTCGAGGTTCTGGTAGCTTCAGTGGTGCTCCATCTAGGGGTCAGTTCCAGCAGAGCAGAGGTCGTTCATTTAGGCCTCCTCAGTCAGCTCGCTCTGAGTATCGTGGGTCATCTTCCGGCCGAGGTCATCAGGGTTATCAGCAGAGCCAGCCATCTCTCATCGCTCTTCCAGCTCAGGGTTCATCACGAGCTCCATCTGTTCAGGGTTCCTCCAGACCGAGTGCATCAACCAGTCACTCTGATGTGCGGGGTTCCCTTAAGTCCAATTCTCCAGCACCCGGGAGCTGTTATGAGTGCGGGGAGGTTGGGCACATGTGGAGGCATTGTCCTCGGCGCCGTAGTAGTCAGTCTCAGCAGAGGGGGCAGCCCTCGTCTTCTGGCCCATCCTCTTCAGCACCCGCCCCGCCAGCTAGGGGTGAGAGTCAGGCAGCTAGGGGTCGCCCCAGAGGGGGAGGCCGATCGGGCGGTGGCCAGGCACGATTCTATGCTCTCCAAGACAGGAGAGACGCTGTTGCGTCAGATGCTGTTATCACAGGTACTATCTCAGTCTGCCACAGGGATGCCTCTGTCTTATTTGATCCCGGTTCTACCTATTCCTATGTGTCTTCATATTTTGCTCATCACCTGGGTACGACCCGTGGGTGTCTTGCTTTACCTATGCATGTATCTACCCCGGTGGGTGATACTATTATTGTGGATCATGTATATCGATCTTGTCTGGTGACTATT
>NW_017670749.1:447540-452534 GCF_001879085.1 Nicotiana attenuata
ATCATCACTGTTTCCTCACAGTTTGAAATATTATTTGAACTCAGTCCATGTGATTTACACTGTTTCTTGAACTCAGCCATATTTACTCAAACTTGGAGTTTTAAACTGATATTTGAACTATTGTTTGAGCTGAAAATTATTGCTTTACTGTTGCCCGAGGGGCTGTTGACTATTTCTGGACTGATTGGGTCCGAGGGCCTTATGTGAGGGCATGATGAGTGAGGTGAGGAGGCTTTCAGGCCTCGTATTGATACTGTTCAGGCTTTCAGGCCTTGTTGATAGCGCTTGGGCTGTAGGAGCCCCTCCGGAGTCTGCACACCCACAGTGAGCGCGGGTACCCATCTAGAGTGATTAAATATTGAACAGTGGTAACAATGACACTGTTATACGCGTTTGGTCAGGTAACAATGACTGACCAGTCAGGTAACAATGACTGACCAGTGATAACAATGGCACTGTAATACGTGTTTGGTCAGGTAACAATGGCTGACCGGTCAGGTAACAATGGCTGACCATACTTGAGCATACTTGTTTTATTAATTGTTTTCAAAGTGATTTTTTCTTCCTATATTTCACTGGTTTCTATTGTTTATCTGATGTTGCTGCTTGAGATAGCATTATTTGTGCCCTTGTGGGATTTTATGTTCTCAGTCGTTATTTAATTTTATTACTCACTGGGTCGGAGTACTCACATTACTTCCTGCACCATGTGTGCAGAGACAGGCACAGCTGAGTTCGTACCTGAGCGCTGATTTCCTTCCAGACCAGGCGGACCAGGAGAGACGAGGTAGCTGTCGACGTCCACAGCCCCGTTTCTTCCTTATCTTCTGCATATTTTATTCATCTTCAGACTATGTTTCCAGACTTGTAGTATTTCCACCAACTCTGTAGTAGCTCGCGACTTGTGACACCCCGATCATCGGGCTGAGTTTGGGATGGTTTTTCCCCGTTATGTTACGTTTATTTCCGTACTTATGATTAATCAGCATCTATGGTTAAAACCTGTTATGCTAAGAAATTGTCAAAAGCAGTGTTGATTGTTCTGTTGGCTGGCCTTGTCTTCACGAGAGGCGCCATCACGACCGGGTGGGAATTGGGTCGTGACAAGTTGGTATCAGAGCCTAGGTTACTAGGTCTCACGAGTCATGAGCAGGTTTAGTAGAGTCTCGCGGATCGGTACGGAGACGTCTGTATTTATCCTCGAGAGGCTGCGGAACCTTTAGGAAAACCTCACATTCTTGAAATCCTTGTTGTGCGACTTTATTGAATCCAAGAACTAAACTTCTGTGTTCTATCCTCTCGCAGATGGCGAGGACCCGCCCTACAGGACGAGGCGGACGACCACCGGTACCACCTACTGAGGGCACTAGAGGTCGTGGGCGCGGTCATGGTCGTGGTAGGGGCAGAGCCGCGAGAGCAGCACCTGTTGCTCCACCAGTTGCTCCGGCTCAGGATCAGGCCCCAGCTGCAGACATTCCAACAGCACCTGTACAGGCACCGGCAGTGCCCATTGTGATTCCGGGTCTCCAGGAGACCTTGGCTCAGATACTACCAGTTTGCACTGGCCTAGCCCAGGTAGTTTCAGCCACTGCTACAGCGGCTACCTCTCAGGCCGGGGGAGGCAGTCAGACCGCCGCCGATCACACACCGGAGCAGGTTATGCAGGGTTTACAGACACCGGGAGTAGTCCCAGCTCAGCCAGTTGCGCCAGTTGGACCAATTGCCCCAGTTGCGCCAGTCGCACCAGTTCAGGATATGGTTTTTACTGTTTTCTTGATGGCTATTCAAGGTATAACCAAATACCAATTGCACCCGAAGATCAGGATAAGACAACTTTCACATGTCCTCATGGAACATATGCATACAGGAGAATGCCACTTGGTCTGAGCAACGTCTCTGCAATATTTCAGCGTTGCATGTCAGCAATTTTTTCTGACATGACTGCAAAAATTTTTGAAATTTTTATGGATGATTTCACACTCTTTGGCAAAACATATGAAGATTGTCTTTACCACTTGACTTTAGTTCTTAAGAGATGTGAAGAGACAAACTTGATTCTGAATTGGGAAAAATGTCATTTTATGGTTACAGAGGGAATTGTTTTAGGACATAAAATCACTGCTAATGGGATAGAAGTTGATAAGGCTAATCTTATAGCAGGATTACCCCCTCCTACAACTGTTAAAGGCATTAGAAGCTTTCTAGGTCATGCAGGTTTTTACAGAAGGTTCATAAAGGATTTTTCAAAGATTTCAAAACCTCTGACTAACCTCTTGATGAAAGATGTTAAGTTTGATTTTTCAGGTGATTGTATGATAGCTTTTGACACCCTAAAGGAGAAATTATCAACTGCCCCTGTAGTTGTGTCCCCTGATTGGAGTCAACCTTTTGAGGTTATGTATGATGCTAGTGATACGGCAGTTGGAGATGTTTTAGGCCAAAGAAAGGATAAGATTTTTTGTCCCATTTACTATGCCAGTAGAACACTAAATGAGGCTCAACTGAATTATGCCACAACAGAAAAAGAGCTACTGGCACTAGTATTTGCATTTGATAAATTTCGTTCTTATTTGATAGGAACAAAGGTGACTGTTTTTACTGACCATGCAGATTTAAAATACCTCTTAGCCAGATGCTCGACCTAGATTGTTAAGATGGATTTTACTTCTGCAAGAATTTGACCTTGAGATAAAAGACAAAAAAGGAACAGAGAATCAGGTAGCTGACCATTTGTCTAGACTAGAAGACCCTCCCCTTGAGTTCAGCGAAATAAAAGAAGAATTTCCTGATGAACACATTTTTTCAGTTGACTCTATTGTGACTCAACCACCCTGGTTCGCAGATATTGCTAACTACTTGGTTGGACGATGGACACCCCAAGATCTCTCTTACCAGCAGAGAAAAAAGCTTATTTCTGATGCTAAGTATTATTTGTGGAATGAACCTTACTTGTTCAAAATTTGTGCAGATAATATTATCAGAAGGTGTGTACCTGAAGAAGAGATGACCAAAATTTTGTATGACTGCCATGATGGAGCAATTGGAGGTCATTATGCTGCAAACCGTACGACATTTAAAGTATTGGAGGCCGGATTTTTCTAGCCAACCCTCTTCAAAGATGCCCGAGCATATGTTGCACAATGTGACAGGTGTCAGAAAACAGGTAATAACACTAAGAGAGATTAGATGCCATTACAATCAATACAGGTATGTGAAATATTTGATGTTTGGGGAATAGATTTTATGGGTCCTTTTCCTTCTTCTCATTCATTTGAATATATCCTTGTGGCTGTGGATTATGTATCAAGATGGGTTGAAGCCATCCCCACAAGGAAGAATGACGCTCATACAGTGTGTAATTTTTTTAGAAAAAATATTTTTACTAGATTTGGCACACCTCGAGTAATCATTAGTGATCAAGGAACTCATTTCATGAATAGGCAATTTTCTGCTTTGCTATCAAAATATGGTGTGACTCACAAAACTGGAACACCATATCATGCTCAAACACAAGGGCAAGTTGAAGTTTCCAACCGCGAGTTAAAAAAATTTATTGAAAAGACGGTTGGAATTTCAAGAAAAGACTGGTCTTTAAAATTAGATGATGCATTATGGGCATAATGAACGGCGTTCAAAACACCAATTGGAACATCCCCATATAAATTAGTCTTTGGAAAGGCTTGCCATTTGCCAGTTGAATTAGAACACAAAGTTTTTTGGGCACTGAAAGCATTAAACTTTGAATTAACCTCCGCTGGTAAAAAAAGATTTTTTCAGGTTAATGAATTGGAAGAACTGAGGTTGGAAGCTTATGAAAATGCCAGAATATTCAAAGAAAAAACAAAAATATGGCATGACAATTTGATCCGACAAAAAAGTTTCAGAATTGGAGATCAAGTACTTCTTTATAATAGCAGGCTGAGGCTATTTCCAGGGAAATTAAAATCCAGGTGGACAGGTCCTCCATATGGGGCAATTGAGATTCAACAGATCAATGGAGGAGACAAATTTAAGGTAAATGGTCACATGTTAAAGTTGTATTTTGGAGGACATTTTGAGCAACAACCATCGGTAACCTTGATAGCCTAATACATTCCGATGTTAATAAGTCGAGCTGACGACATTAAACTCAGAACTATAATTTTCTTACCCGAAGCCATTGAGGGTGAAGCAATGGAGCCTCATAAGCCCAATATAATTTGTATGAATAAATGCTTAACCAATTGATCTGGTTAATATCCAGATTATTGTACAACCAGGACATCCCATGAAGGCCTCAACAAAAACAGAGCCATCTATATATGAGTAATTCCATGGTGGTCGGTATGCCTAAGTTACTGGTTGGTTAACCATCTAATTGTATAAATTAATTATTGGCTCAGGTAAATTTTCTGGTTTATATCAAAACCTGGACCCCTTGACTGATAAGGTCTAAAAGCTAGTCCAGTCTATTACACATAGAATATGTGTGGTCGCAGTTTCTTTCAAGCTTTCGTCTGTGACTGTAAATTTGAAAGCTAAAAAGATTTTTATATTATTTTTTATCAAAAACTTCTTTAGTACTTTATATATACATACATACATACATATATATATATACAATGTTATAATAAATTATTTCTTCTTAATGATTGTGTCGTTGTAGGTTTTTAATTAGTAAAATAAATTCTTTCTATTGTGCTCAAATATTAAGTCTTTTCTTCATTATCATATCAGTTCCATGCCTATGACTTCAATTTTGTGAAGGCAAAACTAGCATCTCCAACTCACAAGGTCAAGGGAATTGAAAAAAGTTATTATCACAAGAAGGTATACTCAATAATTTTTCTAGAACTTGCTCTAAATGTTCTTCGAGGCGAAATAATGGATGACACTGATTCTTGAAAAATGAAATTACGCTTTCTTTGATACACCTTTTAGCCTTCTTTTAGTCTTATTCTCTCCAAAAGTAAAAAGTTTTTAATCTCTTAGAACATTATCTTTTGAGTCCTTTA
>NW_017670749.1:452828-460504 GCF_001879085.1 Nicotiana attenuata
CTCTCCCACTTTGGGCAAACTCGCTTCTTTAATCAGCTACCTGACCTTTGCTTCATACACCTGGCCTTTTAGAAGTTTAAAACTCCACCTGACACTTCCCGCACGCATTTCCCATCTTATGCTGCCCGGTTGTTTCCATCATAAAATCTATCTTCATAGTACTTGAGTCCACAAATCGCTACTAACTTTAAACCTTTCCGCAGGTCATCCTTCTCGGACCGCCAACATTAGAAATACTGATCCAATCCTAAACCACCGCACCCTGCAATATCTGACAGTTGCATCTCCGATACTATTTCACAATATCTTGCCCCAAAGGCGAATTGTAGAAGATTATAACACCGACACACTTAATACGTTCAATTAGAACAATAGCACCCCAACATAAAAGAAAACCCCACTACGCTTGCAAATACCAAGTCTCATTACTTCCACCAGCCCACATCTGACCATCCTTAGTTCGATTGCCTTTCCCCTGCCGGGAATAAAATACGTAATTTCTTGGTTATGCACTGAGTAAACCTCCCTTCAAATCATTCACTGCCCCGACACATGGGCAACATCCTACCATCATATCACTACTGCGGAGCAGTCATTCATAAGCATCATGGCAACTTGTGCCTAGCCTCAAAGCCCTCAGAAGTACCGTTACTGAGCTGAAACAATAAAATATCCTTCCATAAAGCGACGATAATAATCTGATCAGCTATGCCAGGAGAAACATCCTATATCACATCTGTAATACCATCATGACTCTTCAATTCTCAATTTATAACAAGCGTTTTGCGTCTCTTAAGGTTGAGTAGGAAGGAAACAAAGGCATAAGCCTCACAGGAATCAGATCGCACGATAAGGAATCAAGAAGGGAAGTAGTCCTAACAGTCCTGCAGCCTCCCGAGGATAAGTACAGATGTCTCCGTACCGATCCGCGAGACTCTACTAGACTTGCTCATGACTCGTGAGACCCTAGGAACCTAGTGCGCCGATACCATGTTGTCACGACCCAAAATCCAGTAAGGGTGGTGGTGGCGCCGAATGCTGCTGTCAGGCAAGCCAACCAATTACTTAATCAAATTCTCATTTTAATACTTTTGAAAATCTAGGATATTCCTTCCAATTTAGTAATTTAAAAGATAATTGTCTCAATTCAGATTTAAATAATAAGCAGTTCAATGCAAAATACTTCAAACCATCCCAGAACCCGGTGTCACAATTGCATGAGCATCTACTGATAAGGAAATAAAATACAACATCCGTCCGGAATACAATGGACAGGATATAAATACAATGTACTGAAAAGGGCTATACTAGCTGTGGGCCGCCTTGAATAATGCAACTCACCTAGCCCCCAACTCATCCATGCTGCTACGCCCAGTGGGGTGCTAGAGATAATTATACCTGTGCAACAAAAATGCACAGAAGTGTAGTATGAGTACGTAAACAACGTGTACTCAATGAGTATCCCGTCTAATCTTGAAGAAGTAGAGACGAGATGGTCAACTTCGACACTTACTAGAGGTCAATTGACAACATACTAAAAATGCGAGGAAATCATGGATTTATATATAGTAGTTCTATTTCACGAAGCCAGAAAACAGGTAAACACCTTCGACAAATAATCAAGGATTTTCAAGGTTTACTTTTCATTATCTTATCAATTTAAATCAAGCCACGAAGGGCAATTTCACAGTTAAAAATTCTCAAGCGACAATATATCATGCGCAAATTATGCCGAGGTCGACGGCCCGCTCCAACAGAAATGTAAGATGTGTACTGCCGAGGGTCGAACCGCTCGACCCATAGATGCATCTATTACCCTGCTCGCGAACTATCCATGCGACGCGGTCAACATAAAATAAACAATCACCCTGCTCGCGAATCAATCATGCGACGCAGGTTCACATAAAAATACATGCTCAAATAGCCAATTAAGGATTTATCAGGGAGCATTTGTCCAATTAAAAGCCAGTCCTCTTTTTAACAATTTAAGAGATTAAAGTTTAATCCTTTTTTAAATTCATTTACTAATTCAATGCGATCTAAGCAATCCAAGCTATCAATGAGCTTACAATTAATCCAAGTATAGCATGCTTTTGGGTCCTAACTACCCGGACAATGGCATAATAGTAGCTACGCACGGACTCTCGTCACCTCGCGCATACGTAGCCCCCACAAATAGGAGCACATAATCAATTATTTCACCTATGGAGACAATTCCCTCTTACAAGGTTAGAAAGGAGACTCACCTCGCTCCGAAGATCCATAACCGGCATTCCACGCCCTTCCGAAGACTCTAGTTGATGCACCACGCTCCAAAACTAGCCAACGGTTACGCAATTCCATTAATATATGCTCAAATATTCGTTACAATCTAATTTATAGCAATTCCTAACTCCGATCGAAAAGTTTACCAAAACGCCCTCGGGCCCACGTGCCCGGAATCTGAAATTTTTTGAAGATAAAGATTACCCATGACCTTAGCAACTCAAATATATAATTTTCACTAAATTCCATACTCAATCTCGTGGCTAAATTCCAAGTCTACTAATTTTCTAGGTTTTCCACCAAAACCTCAAATTTATACTAATTTAAATGCTCAAATCCATACATAGTTGATGTATTTAACTCAAAATAGGTGGGGATAACTTACCTTAACGTTGATGACGAAAATCCCCTCTTGAAGCTCCCCAAAAATCACCCAAGCCATGAAAAATGGAAGAGAAATGACCAAAATCTGACTTTAAAACAACCCCTCTGCCTCCAGCTATTTTCGCACCTGCGGTCCTTTGACCGCTTCTGCGGTTCCGCAGGTGCGGTCCAAATACCGCTTCTGCGGTTCCTCTCAAGCCTCCCCATTTTCCCTTCTGAGGCACGCCATTCACAGATGTGGTCCCGCTTCTGCGGAACATTGACCGCATCTGCGGTCTTCTCCAGCTGCCCCTCTTCCGCTTCTGCGACTATCCTTCCGCAGGTGCGGTTCCTCTTCTGCGAAATCTTGACCGCATCTGCGGTCCTCGAGCCTTGACCAACCTTCCGCTTCTACGGCTTTCTTTCCGCTTCTGCGGGCCGCTTCTGCGGCTAGCCCACCGCAAAAGCGAAAATACCAGCAACCAGATCCTTCAGCTGTCCAAAATTTCAAATTTCGATCCGTTAATCACCCGGAATCCACCCGAGGCCCCCGGGACCCCAACCAAACATACCAACCAATTCCAAAATACATTACGGACTCGCTCGAGGCCTCAAATCACATCAAACAATGCTAAAATCATGAATCGACCCCCAATCCAAACTTAATGAACTTCAAAAATTCAAACTTCTATTTCGATGTTTAAACCTATCAAATCACGTCTGATTGACCTCAAATTTTGCGTACAAGTCATATTCGACATTACGGACCTACTCCAACTTTCGGAATTGGATTCCGACCCCGATATCAAAAATTCCACCTCCGGTCAAACTTCTCAAAAACCTTAAAATTTCTATCTTTAGCCAAATGGCTCCAAAATGACCTACGGACCTCCGAATTCACTTCCGATCGCACCCCAACTCCAGAATCACCATACGGAGCTATTTACAGTATCGGAATCCCAAACGGACATCGATAACACTGAAATGTACTTCAAGCCAAACTTATGAAATTTCTTCTAAAATGCTAACTTCCACAATAGGCGCCAAAACGCTCCCGGGTTATCCGAAACCCGAACCGGGCATATGCCCAAGTCCGAAATCATCATATGAACCTGCTGGAACCTTCAGATCCTGATTCCGAGGTCGTTTACTCAAAAATCCAATCCTAGTTCATTCCTTCACTTTAAGCTTCCGAAATGAAAATTCTCTTCCCAAATCAGCTTCGAACTTCCCGAAATTCAATTCCGACCACGCGTACAAGTCATAATACCTGAAATGAAGCTGCTCATGGCCTGAGACTGCTGAACGACGCGCTAGGGCTCAATAATCTTGCTTGCCTCAATTTTAATTCTCACGGAGGAATTGTAGTCGCAGGATTATTGATTTAGTAAAAATATTCTCACGAAGTTTTTACTATCTTTTAGCACAATTCAGACCAGAAGATATTTCGATTTAACCGTTACCAGTTTTAACTCAATTAATTACATAACCTCACGGAGTGTTATTAGTTGATTAATTCTTGGTGAGATAAGATATAATTGTATTAGCAATAAGCAATTATCCTTTAGAGAAATACATGTAGAAAGTGAGATTTTATTATAATATATTATCAAGTGAATTCAATGATTCCCAACTCTTTTTAAAATTACAAATCTTTCGAAAGTTGTTTAATTTTGTTAAGTATTTAACAAGTTTTCATTCCACAAACTTTTCATCAATCTGATTCTCTCAAATAGTAGCTAAAATATTATAAGTCTGTAGAATAGATTTTCCAATCTCTGTGGGACGATATCATAAACTATACTAGAATTTGACAAAGCACGAGCAGGAAAATCCTATACACATTGACCTCGTCAGAGAGACTGAAGGCCGCTGGTTATGTTACTCCTATTCCTGCTGTTGTTATGGAAAATTCCTACCAATGGATCAACCCCAACAAAACATGTTCTTTTCATTCAGGCATGAAGGGTCATACCATTGAAGAGTGTCGCACGTTGAAAGACAAGTTTCAGACGCTGATCAACACTAAGGTCATACAGGCAAAGAAAGCTGCACCAAATGTTTGTAACAACCCTCTCCCAAATCATAGATGTGAGGGAGTAAATGTGATAGAAACTGATGAAGAATGAGATCAAGTGGGGTCCATTGGACTCATTCAAGAAGGAGACGCTCCTAAAACATCTCTGGTCACCCTCACGCCAATTGTGGTAAAACCCCATGAACCATTTAAAGTCGAGGTAACTACACCCTTCACTGTGATACTAGCTCCCACACCATATTACAAGTCTGATGTCGTCCCGTGGGATTATGTTGCGGAAGCAAGAAGAAAGCGAAAAGAAAAAAATGGAGGAAGCAGGTGCCGCGCGGGGTATGACTAGAACTGGCAGAGTTCATACACCTGAGAATCTAGGAGGAACAAGCAAGGAAGATGCACCTAAGCCGCCTGTTGTTGAGACTGGCACTGACGATCTTTGGAGGAAGATACAAGCAAGGGAGTACTCTGTTATTGACCACTTGAACAAAAATCTTGCTCAGATATCCATCTTATCACTGTTGCAAAACTCAGATGCGCATTAAGTGAAGCGTATGTACCAACCGACATCACTAGTTGAGAGATAGCTAACATGGTCGGACAGGTATTGGAAAGGCACAAAATCACTTTTCACGAAGATGAATTACCACCAGAAGGACTGAGTCACAATACGGCGTAGCACATCGTGGTGCAATTTGAATATAAGTTCATCTCCAGGGTCTTGATAGATGGAGGTTCAAGTCTCAACATAAGTCCATTGACCACTCTAAAGAGACTAGATAAAGGCCTGCACGAGATACAAATGGGAAGCATGAACGTGAAGGCGTTTGATGGATCTCTGAGAGCCACCATTGGAGAAATCAACCTTAATCTTGTCACGACCCATTTTCACAATAGGTCATGAGGGCGCCTGACACCCTTGTCAGACAAGCCAATTTCGGAAACATTTCTAAAATACTTATGTTGCTTTTAATTAGAAATAAGTGGAATAAACACCCAGTTTGGAATTTAAACCAGAAGAGCTGAATACTGTAATAATATAATTACACAACCCCAAAATAATCATCTACCAAAGTGTGTGCCAGAACCTGGTGTCACAAGTACGGGCATCTAGTAGAATATACAAAAAGAAATCTCTATCCTACTGTTTGAGATAAGGAAAGACAGCAAAAGTAAAGGAAGACTCCATCCGGCTGCTGAGCGGCATAGGAAGGAAGCAGCTCACCGTGGAAGTCTCTGCCACAAACTCAAGGACGCGTACCGAACTGGTAACCAGATGTATCAGCCTCAGACCCTGTACAATTAAGTACAGAAGCGTAGTATGAGTACATAAACAATATGTACCCAGTAAGTATCCCGTCTAATCTCGAAGAAGTAGAGACGAGAGGTCGACTTGATACCTACTAGGGTCAAGATAATATTATATAATTATGCTATTCTAAGCATGAAGGTCACCAATATTCAACAGGTTATAACAAAGAGCAATAATCATGTTCTTGTCCTTATTTCAGTTTCCATTTTACATTTTCAATTTCTAAGCAAGTAGGCATGTCATGTTCAAGTATCAGCATATATATATATATATATCATACGCAATCACACCGAGGTCGACGGCCCGCTCCAACAGAATTAAAATGTGCACTGCCGAGGGTCGAACGGCACGAACCATAGATGCATCTATTCTCACCGAGGCGATCGGCCCGATCCATAAATATCAAGAAAACATCAAGAATGCACCCGAAGGTTCATACATATACCAGGAAGCTCTTACCAAGGCTTAACAAGTTCATACGTTCACTTCATATTTCCTTTAAGTCTGTAGCATATCATGAATGATCATAGTGGCAATTTAAATAAGAGATACTCTCAAATTAGGCATGATGTGGGTCCTAAACTACCCATACAATTAATATCATAGTAGCTACGCACAGACTCTCGTCACCTAGTACGTACGTAGCCCCCGTATTTAGCAACATTTATTCAGTTATTACACCTATGGGGACAATTCCCTCTTACAAGTTTAGAAAGGAGACTCACCTCGCTCCAAAGCGCACTTCCAATATCAAAAACAAGTCCAAGCCCTCAAGTCGGAGCCAAACGATCACAAACTAATTAAAGGAAGTAAGAACTAGTCAATATAAGTTTACAAGATCGAATTCTAGCTATTTAAGCCATTTCCCAATCCTTTTCACGAGTTTACAATATAAATTACTTACCTTACAATGTTACGTTGAAACCCTCTCTTTGGAAGCACCCCAATCGCCCAAGTGTGGAGTTGTGAATGAAATAAATGGCTTTGAGTTCGAATTAAATGAACTCTCTGCCCCCAGCGATTTCCGCTTCTGCGGTGCCATGACCGCTCCTGCGGAAGCCGCTTCTGCGAAAAAGGCTCGCTTTTGCGGAGGTGGCCCAAGAAGCCTGGACGCTTCTGCGGTCAGGTGCCCGCTTTTGCGGTTCCGCTTCTGCGGATTTTGAGCCGCTTCTGCGGATTTGGGCCTAGGAGCTGGACCGCTTCTACGGTCTGGGGCCGCTTAAGCGGAACCGCTTCTGCGGTCTCTAGGCCGCTTCTGCGATTTCCCCTTGGCCTAGCCCTTTCCGCTTTTGCGATGGGCTGACCGCATCTGCGGTACCACTTCTGCGGTCCAAGAACCGCAGATGCGGTTATGACAGAAGCAACAACTTCAGCTCTTCTTCAATTTTCTTACTTAGCTCGAACCTCGCTCGTTTGACGCTCAGGGCTCCCGAGCCCCGCCCGAACATACTGACAAGTCTGAAATCACGAGGCGGACCTACTCGAACCCTCGGAACTCCCAAGACAACGCCAAAATTTTGGAATCACCCCCTAAAACCAAATGAATCAAACTAATGAATCTTCATGTTCTTGATTCTCCTCTAACGGGTCAAAACGCCCTTAAACTACTCGGATTGGCACCAAATTTTACAGGCAAGTCTTAAACAACATTACGGACCTGTACCAAGCTCCGGAACCAAAATCCGAGCCCGATACCTAGGGAAT
>NW_017670749.1:463525-467568 GCF_001879085.1 Nicotiana attenuata
CAATCAGCCCAAATTATGATGATAACAAGTAGTTTCAGTCAAATACGTAGTAATTTCATCAATCGGGACGAACCAAGTCACAATCCCCAACGGTGCTCTACCCCACGCTCGCTATCCGGCGTGCAAGTCACCTCAATACAACACTATGATGTGCAAATCCGGGGTTTCAAACCCTCAGGATATCATTTACAATCATTACTCACCTTGAACCGGTGAAATCTCTAGCTCGCGACGCCTTTGCCCCTCAAATCGGCCTCCACGCGCGTCGAATCTAACCAAAATCAGAGCGAATACATCACAATATGCTAAGGGAACAATACCCAATCGAAAACAATTGAAAAATAGCAAAGATCTCGAAACTAGCAAAACCCGAGCCCCGGGCCCACTTCTCGAAAAATTACAAAATTCATATCATCGGATTCCTTATCTCGCCTCGAGTCTAACCATACCAAAAAATTATCCAATTCCCATAATATTTTGACCCTCAAATCCATGATTCTATCCAAGAGGGTTTTCTATACTTTCCAACAAAATTCGCGGATTAAACATCAAAACTAGTGATAGATTCAAGTTATACAACCAAAATTGAGTTAAGAATACTTACCCCGTTGTTCTCTCCAAAAATCTCCCGAAAAATCGCCTTATCCGAGCTCCAAATAGTCTAAAATGGCAAATGGGACGAAGTTTGGACTTTATTCTGCTGCCCAGGGATTTGTTCTTCGCGTTGGCGGTCCTCCTCTCGCGTTCGCGAAGAACAAAATTCCAAAAATTCATTTTCCAAACTCTGTTCAGACAGCCTCTAGTGTAATGGTCATAACATTTTACACACAACTCCAAATGACTATTATAATATGTTTCTAGAAACTAGATTCAAAGAGCTACAACTTTCGTTTTTAAATCATCTCCAAATTCATTGTAGATTGAGAGATACGAGCCTCCAAAGTAAGACCTGCGCAACAGAATTGCTTCTTCGCGAACGCGAAGAACAAAACCCCAGAAGTCAAATCCTTCATCGCGAACGCGAGTGGACCCTCGCGAACGCGAAGAACAATACCAGATACCAGCTTCAGCCATTGCAAAACAGCCCGAAATGATCCTAAACCACCCCGAAACACACCCGAGGCTCTTGGGACCTCAACCAAACACGCCAACATATCCCATGACATTATTCATACTTGTTCCAACCTTCGGAATGCTCAAAACAACATTAAAACACCAAATTTGCATCAGATTCAAGCCTAAAATTTCAAGAACTTCCAAATTCCATTTTTGATCAAAAACCCAACCAAACCACGTCCGAATGACATGAAATTTTGCAGACAAGTCCAAAATGACATAATGAAGCTACACCAACTCTCGGAATTCCATTCCGACCCTCGGATCAAAATCTCACCTATCAACCGAAATTCGCCAAGATACTAACTTCGCCAATTCAAGCCTAATTCTACACCGTTCCTCCAAAATCAATTCCGATCACACTCCTAAGTCACAAACCACCTCCCAAAGCTAACCGAATCACCGGAAATCACCTCCGAGCCCTCTAACTCATAAGTCAACGTCCGGTTGACTTTTTCCAACTTAAGCCTTTCTTAAAGAGACTAAGTGTCTCATTTCTTATCAAAACCAATCCAAATCAACTCTAACACACCAAATACCGATAACGAAACATGAAGAAGCATAAAATGGGGAAACGAAGCGGTAACTCATGAGACGACGGGTCGGGTCATCACATCCTCCCCAACTTAAACCAACGCTCGTCCTCGAGCGTACCCAGAGTTGTACTAGAAGCCGACCAATAGCTGAATGACCTTACCAAGCATATACCCGGGGTGATCCTACGTCACCTTATCTCGCATAGGCCCGATAACACGACATAGCTGAAATCTCACGATCCATCTAGACCATAAACCTTAGAACCGCATTGCACTTTCCAAAATCATACACAAGATCAGAACCTCACCTCTATACTCAGAATAAGCCCGAACCAGCTGTAATGATCCGCACCTGCAACCTCAGGTGCAATCACATGATATACTACATAACCCAAATACTCGAAACAATAACTTCTATCCATAGCAGTTGCCCAGAACACCAGAATACCGGTAGGAAACTTCTTATTAGCTAAAGTCTTATTCCAACACTTTCATATACTGCCACGATAAATGAAACATGCGATAAACCGTAACCATTTTCTCAGATCAACCATTCATGAAATCCCTTCCCTTTGACTATTACCACAACAGATTTCCGAGCCGAACCTCGATATTATCCCTCTAACAAACTGAAATCAAATCTATTCGTATTCAGTAATGACTCCACGATCACCTCAAATCCAACACACCACTCTGGTGATATGACACCTCAACACAGGCCTAAACCACAACTTGCATAATACCCGCACCAATGAGGAACGGTCTGAACATACTCAAATCATGACAAATGACTCAACGAAAAAGCTGTACCTCAAGCTCATCAGTATCATTACAACACAAGCTAAGACCCCGTCTCACATCATAGAAATAGAATAGCTGAATCTACCTCGAAAGGTCATAACTCCACGTGGCCTCGCCACAATGCGCGATCCTATCCAAACACTGTTACACATGAAACACCTCAAGTCGCTATGCTCAAAACCGATAGCCACGCACAATTTGATGCTTGAAACCAAAGCAATTCATTACACCCACGGTGAAACAAATAACATACGACACGCAACCCGATAGGTCATAACCGATACTCCATTTACCGATCAACACCCAATTACTCTTCCCGCTCGACTTTCTCTATGAATCCCCAATAGAACCGCACCACATGTGCCCATATCCAACAAATCATAACGTCTCACAGCACAGAAAAGCAACTCATAGATCTCCCCAGATCACTAGCAAGTTCAATAACGATCGAATCAACCTACCCCTCAACAACACAATTCGGGGCCAACCGAGCCAACTCAAGCTAAACACGTATCCAATCAGCTTACCAACGACCTCATTACCAAGAAGCCTGAAGCTGCTCCTTCCACTACTATAACTCCTGCCGGAGCCGTACGATACAGTGCCCGGCACCAAATCAATATCGAAATCCACAACCTCGCCCGGCGACATGCCCGGCCACAAGAACGCATCCGAAAAGAGTCCCTTAATACTGGAACTGAATCAATGGTAGAAACCTCTGCATTGACATTCGCCACGAAGGCCCAATTAAGAAAAGCAATCCTTCCCAGCCGTCCGCTGGTCTTCGGAATACAAACCACTCTGCTAGAACATAATCCGATGCACCTCGCCACGCAACCTGTGGCATTTTCCGACATAGCCCATAGCACAATAGTCTAGAATAACCCAACACTGAGACAACCAGTCTACACCCCAATATCATATCCAAAATCTAATATACCAAGCAAAGAAAGATCCACTCGAGCCTCCAAATCCCAATAGCCGCTAACGGTACCAATACACACGATCCACAACCACTACATAGCCTGAACATGAGAACTCCCAGTCTCCAACTCCATATAGCACACGAATCACTGTACCTGATCCCAAATTCCGCCGTATGAATACATATTACATCTCAAGTACCCAATCATTCCACGAAAGATATTCTTAAAATTCCCCTGTGCCATCAAACAACTCAGACATCAGCAGTCGATCTAACAAGAAAGCGCCGCAATACTACCGAAGTATCATCAGTTAAGTCACATTACCCCTTTCCGAGACAAATACTCTCGTCAAATCACTTCCAATTAGCAGTATCATTTCCTTCGTTATCTGAGGCTACTCTTTACTTAAGAGTTTTATGAACTTCTTTTCAGAATTGAACTGTAACTCACCTAGCCAACAACTTCCACTGATCCCATTTGGAAGAAAATCATTACGCATTCCATGCTTCGCATGCCCATAGAAGATATATACATCTCCAAACCACGGTGAAACCTAACAAGAATTCTTCCCCAATTCCATTTGCACAAGCTAAACTGTCAGGACTGAATCCTTCTAACTAGACCAGACTAGACAAGCTGTCAGCACTCAAGAGCTTTGCTGCAC
>NW_017670750.1:0-9105 GCF_001879085.1 Nicotiana attenuata
AGAGAAGCACAAAAAATCCTAAAAACTCCAGGCGCCAAATCTCGTTAAAAAGAAATACTGTTTCATTGCCTCTGCTTTGATTCTGGAAGTTTCTTTACATCTGAAACAGTTTTTTGGTTCACTTAAGGCTTAAAGATGGATTGAATATTGGCTCCAAGTTCTGATTTTGAGTTGTTGGGTTTGCATTGGGTTGAAATCGTTTTGGTTAAACTGGTAGAGCACTGTTTTGGTTTTATTAAACAAAAACTGGTTTGCTGTGGGTATTGTTTGAGTGAGATCCCCTTCTTTTGGTTTTTGGCACTCGATTTGGTTGAGCTGTGTTGCTGCTGGGTTTGACTGCTGTTTTATTCTGCTGATCCTCATTGCTTTTTTTGTTTCAATCTCCAGGTACTCCTTGATCCTCTAGGAAGTGATATGCAAGCATACAAGTTGTAAATTGTTTGAAATTTTCTATGAAAGGATGAGCTCTTTTCCTTATATTTTCAATGTCAAATCCCTGCCTAAAACTCCTGAAGATTAGTAGTTTTGTATAATAGTGTCTAGCCTAGCCCATTCATCTTAGCATAGTAGTGATGTTTTGGAATTGATGTTATTCTTCAACTTGTTGAAAACTGACGGATTATTAGCTTTGTGTAAACGTTGAGGGACTGTGTATGTGGATTTTTATCTTTAGATTTGTGTGATTTTGTAATTGAAAGCTTCAGTAGATTTCTTTCTAGTTTCAGTTTATGAGTCAGTTCTGTAAAATCTGTTAAGTGATTTTGAACTTTGTTTTAGGGAGTAAAATTTCAGAAACAAGTCTGTCGATTCATCAGTATACATATGACTTGAATATGAGCATGAAGTCCGGATTTAGTTGTAAACGTGCATATCACTGTTGTTTTGCCCATAATTTGCATATTGAAAGTGAAGTCTAAAAGGGTTGTCCTATGATTTGATTTAACAGTGAAGGTCTTGAATTGGAGAACCAAGTCTTTAACTTCATATTTGTTATGTTTGCATTACTGCCTGGGCCGTTTGGGCCATAAGAACTAAGCTCAATGTTGGCCCATTCGCATAATAATAGGCCCTAATATTATCAGCCCATTGAATCAATTAATTTTGCTAAATGGTGAGCTTGTGGGGACTCGATCCTGAGTCCCAGCTCCAGTTGGCCATCGATTTGGGATTATTCTAAGGCCCAAGCTTTGGACAGCCTTTACCCAACAAAGCTGAACGAATTTTCTTTCTTCCTGGGCTGGTCTCGAGCCCACTATGCTGGAAGCGCTGATTCATTATTGGAGTTGTTAATTTATAACATTGTAGGCCTTGGGCCTTTCAAGTTAAGTGGCAGACTTGAATTAACGGTTCTTCAATAATGGAAATCCCCTTGTTTGAGTTTGGACATGATCTTGGGGCCCGACTTTGCTTGAATGCTTTGATATTAGTTAATTCATAATGTTAATTAATTAAGTTGTTTTTAGAGACAATCTTAATAGATAACAATAGTGCATCTTTAGGACATTCTTTTAAAAATAAACTGAGGTGCGCCGCGCCCAAACAAAATTCACAAATTGCGTGGCCCTCATTAATTATACCTTTTAAAATCCTTAGAACACGGAATGCGCCATTTAGCGAATTTTCATGGCCTCCCGCAAAGTTAACAACGCGTTAGTTGCTTTAGGCGCGTTCTTTAATAATTTTACCTTCCTAAACTCGGGTGTGCATTTCATGTGACCCAAATCCAAATCCTAAAACGTCTAGTAAAATGTGTTTCGGATTGCAGGTGCATTTCATGTGACGCGATCCAAAAACACGTTTTAAACGACGTTTAATTTTCCCTAAAAATTAATTAAAAGCGGTAAATAATTTTAAATGGCACTATAGGATGAACATGTACTAAAATCAGATATTAGGCCAATTATGATAGTTTAAGCGACCGTGCTAGAACCACAGAACCCGGGGGTGCCTAACACCTTCCCTCGGGTTAACAGAATTCCTTAGTCAGAATTTCTGGTTCGCAGACTTCACCTGGAAAGTCGAAAATTTCCTCGATTTGGGATTCAAGATAAACCGGGGACTTGGGACACCAAAAGCCAAACCTATCCCAAGTGGCGACTCTGATAAATAAATAATCCCATTTCGAATAATGTCACTTAAAGTGGAAAAACTCCCTTATACACTATCCTTCGGGGTGGGTGTGTGAAAAAGGAGGTGTGACAGCTCTGGCGACTCTGCTGGGTGTGTAATCACCTATTTTGAAAAACCAATACCCAAATAGTACTGAAACTCTGCCAGATTTTTGAGAAAATGAAAGAAAAAGAAAGATTTTGCTTTCAAAATAGTTGGTTTTGTCGAATCTGCCCGAACTACGCCAGTTTGATTCCCACAGGGCGTGGGATACGTAGGCAACCCCCATCGGGTCCAACTTCCCTTTTTGCAAAAATAGCCCAAAAACAACAAAATTTTTAGTTTTTGTCACAAATAAGTCAGGTGATGCCATTCTTGTCTAAAATAAGCCGAATGTCCGCAAAAGGGCGCCGGAAGGCTGTTTTTGCAAGAACAGCCACCTTGGGTCATTTTTAACGGTTAGCGGGCACAGCCTTAAAATCTTCTTTCCCGAAGTGCTAAAAGGCCGTATCCGCAAAGCCGATGTTTTTGAAATGAAAATTTTGAAAAAAGAATGATGTTGCTTTTTCTTCTTTTATGTCTTTAAATCACCTTAATAAATGTGCAGGATGAGTACGAATAAAATTGAACCCTTCACAGTCCTTAATGAGATCCCCTTGAAGCTCCACATGTGGTGGGATGATCTAGGAAAAGGCAGTAGAGAAACAGTGGCAAAAGTTCTGGGAAGCCTCGTCGGATTATTGAACGTCAAGCCAAGGTTGGACATAATTGAAGCTTTAATACCTTTCTGGGACCCGACTCGCAATGTGTTCCGTTTCTCTGACTTTGAGCCCACACCTACATTGGAGGAAGTTGCGGGTTATGCAGGCCTTAATGGAAATCTTAGAAGCCGATATCCGTTGGCACCAAGACCGGTATTTCCCCACAGATTCCTGGACTTACTGAGTATTAGTAGGGATGTTCAGGATGGAAATTTATCAGAAGGGTATTGCACAGTCCATTTCTTGTATCATCGATATGGCAACCCCCGAGGTTTTGAAGAGCCAAACACTGGTCTAACCCATGCCGGAAACAAAGACAAGTGGGAGGCAAGGCGGGGTTTAGCCTTCATGGTAGCTTTCTTGGGAGTTGTGGTCTATCCACGAAAAGATGGTCATATAGAGACCGATCTCGTAGGAATGATAGATGTTGCAATCAAGAAAGCCAACAACACTGTGGTTCCTCTGATCGTATCTGAAATCTATAGAGCCTTGACTATCTGTCGGGAAGGGGGAAAGTTCTTCCAGGGTTGCAATTTGTTACTACAGTTATGGATGTAAGAACACCTCTGTCACTGGGCTGGGTACATGAATTATGGTTTGACCGGGTTGAGCTGCATTGAAGAATTTGAAAGCCGGGTAGTAGGTATTGAATTCCCTACGGGTACTGAAGCTTGGCTTGCACATCTGAGATCCTTGACTGCCGATAAGACTGAGTGGGCATTGGGATAGCTTCCTGCTACCGAAGCAGTGTACATGTCAGCTGAGGTGTCTTATATCCTCTTGATGGGCATTCGGAGTATCCAGCCTTATGGTCCCTACAGGGTTTTGCGACAACTAGGAAGATTTCCAACCGTCCACAGTGATGAAGATTGGAGTAAACATGTCATGAACTGGGCCCAAAAGCCGCATTTCCAGAAGGGAAAATTCGCCAAGTATGGAATGAGTGTAGGTTTCTTGAACCTAAGACCATAGTGCGAGACCGAGCTAGAGGTGAAGTGGACCCTAAGTACATGGTTTGGTTCGGCAAGATATTCCAGATTCCTGAAAGGCCCGCAAAGAGACCACACATTGAACAGTTTCCCGATGGGTCCCAGGTTCAATGGGATTGGTTAACTAAGGAGAATGAGTATAGAGCCAAAATAAGCCAATTGGAAAGGCAAGTCATGGAGCTTCAATTTGAAAATGGTGTTCAAGCCGCCGCAGACGAGGGAGAAAAGAAGAAACTGACCCAGGAAAATGAGGCCCTTAAAGCTCAGATCAGAAAGATGAAAATAGCTGCCAATAACCCGGAAAGAAGTCGGGCTGATGAAAGACTTATAAGTGGTCTAAAAAAGAAAGTCCTCGAGTGCCAAGAAGACCTGGAAAAGTCTGAAGACAGTCTAGCAAAAATCCGGGCACAATGGACAAAGAAAGCAGAAGAACGGGCACGATTTGTGCAGCAAATGAAGAGGAACTATGAAGGGACCATCACTAGTCTAAGAAGAAAGGTAACTACTCTTGAGGATGAGGCAGCCAAGCAGGCTAAAGATTTCAAAGCTGATAGGGAGCACTGTTATGCTCTGATGGCTCAAATGGAGGAAGAAATACAGAAATTGCAAAATCAGCACCTTCATGACTCTCAAATGTTAGAAGCCCGAAACCAACAGATAGGGCCGTTGCTTCAGGAAAAAGGCAGAATTAGAGAAAGGATCAGAACTATCGCTGACTACATTACCATGAAGTGCCAAGCGTGCGAGGACATGACTCGTACCACCTTTTTTGCTGCAGTGATGACTTTCGTCCGCCAAGTTATGAGTGATTTGGAGCGACTACAAGGGGGTCTCGCACATAGGCCGCGGCGAGGCCGAATGATGCCCCACGGGCCCCAGTAGTTGAAGCTTTAATGTATTCCTGATTTTTCAAGCATCGAGTCTGTATTTTGCTTTATTTTGAGTCTGTTTGTAGTTTTTCTTTCCAAGAAAATGAGTAGTTTAACATCTTTTGTAATAGAAGTTTTATTAATAAAAAATTGAAAATTCCCAAAAAAATTGTTTCCTTACTTTTCGCATTTATTTTTCCCGAACTACGCAAGGTCTGATTCATGCGGGGTCATGATACGTAGGCAATCTCCATAGGATTCGACCATAACCAAAAGAAAGAAAAGAGAGTGATAAAAAAAAGAGGCAATAGAAAAGAAAAGAAAAACAAAAAGAGAGATGAAAAGGGAAGAGTGAAAGTCGAAAGAAGAAAAATGGGAAAGAATAAGTAAAGACGGGATGAAGCATGCAACCATTGCAAAACATGTAGAACCCAATTTAACTGTATAGGTGCATCACACCCCAACGTGCGATTATCTATCTGTTATTGGTCTCAAACTAACCGTTTGCTGCTGTCACCTCCAGTCCAGGTTTTATAGAAACGGTGGTTGGTTTTTCGTGGTAACCTGGCTTCACATCCATACTTTACTAGAACAAAGGGGAGTATCGGTATGCCTTCAGAAATAACCTTGCCAACAATCCCCATCGCAGATGATAGCCCAATCTCGGGCATCCCGACCTCAGAATCCGCAGCAGCTGAAGAGAACAGGTCTTCGAGTCATGGAAATGTGGGATGCTTGGGCGAATGGAAGAGAGCCGCCAAGTGCTATCCCGGGATTCCCCGAACTGTTTCCTAGATCAGGGGGTACTTCTAATGTTCCAATCAATCATCCAAACACCCCACTAGGACAGCCCACCATATCAGCTCATTTCGTGGGAACACCTTCTGAGGTTTGCCCCCAGGTGTTCATGTCCGGTGCGGCCTCCAATATCTTCACCGCTCCCCCATGCTCAGCCACAACACAGCCTGCACTGCCTAGGCCCACTTTTGATCCTTCAGCCTTTACATTCCAAACACCTACTGTCCAAATGGAGCCTCCTCAGTTCCCCACTTATACTTATCCTCAGCCGCCTCAATTTGAGTTCACTGCGGGACAGGAAAAGACTCCCAAAACTCCCGAACAGGAAGAAATTGCAAAGAGGATGAGAAGCTTGGAGCAGAGCCTCAAGAACATACAGGGTCTGAGTGGGCAGAAAAGTGTGTCCTATGCTGATCTATGCATGTTCCCTCACGTGCACTTGCCTCTGGGATTCAAAACTCCAAAGTTTGAAAAGTACGATGGACATGGTGATCCTATTGCTCATCTTAAGAAATACTGCAATCAGTTGCGAGGAGCTGGAGGAAAAGAAGAGTTACTCATGGCATATTTTGGAGAAAGTCTGGTTGGTATTGCCTCCGAGTGGTATATGGATCAAGATATATCTCGTTGGCACATCTGGGACGACCTCGCTAGAGACTTTGTCAGACAATTCCAGTACAATATAGACATCGCTCCAGACAGAAACTCATTGGCAAACTTGAAAAAGAAGTCTTCGGAGAGCTTTAGGGAGTACGCAATCAAATGGCGTGAGCAAGCATCTAGAGTAAAGCCTCCAATGGACGAGGTCGAAATGGTCACAGTGTTCCTTCAAGCTTAGGAAGCTGATTATTTCGAATATATGATGTCAGCTATGGGTAAACCGTTTGCGGAAGCTATCAAAATCGGTGAAATGGTGGAAAATGGATTGAAAACAGGCAGAATTCTAAGCCAATCTGCTATTAGAGCAACCTCCCAAGCCATCCAAGGCGGGTCTAGAGGAGTGGCAAAGGGCAAGAAGAAAGAAGAAACATCCATGGTAGCATCGGGTACAAGAAGACACCGTGCTCCTAGATCCATGTTCCCAGAAAGAACCCCTCAGCATTATTACCCCCACCAGGACATGGCCTATGCTCCTCCGCCGTACGCGGTCATGAAGGCTCAACCTTTTGTCCGGCCTCAGCAACAAGCCAACAGAAACCAAGCTCCATTTCCAAGAAACTAGCCTCCTCACCAAAACCACTACAACCCCCGTCCTCCACAAAACAACTTTCCCCCTCGTGAACCACCCAGAAGGCCAAATTGTACACCAATCGGTGAATCCTACTCCAGTTTGTTTCCAAAGCTTGTCCAAATGGGTCTGCTACAGCCAGTTCCTCAAACAAGGCAAAACTCGGCATCACCCGCTTACAGAGCTGGTGCCAGATGTGCCTATCACTCAGGGGCGGAAGGGCACAACACGGACGATTGCTGGACCTTGAAGAGAGCAGTGGAGAACTTGATAGAACATGGGAAGATAGTGCTAAGGGATGAGGATGTCCCTAATGTGACCAATAACCCACTGCCAGCCCACAACAACGGACCGATAATCGGAATGATTTGTGAGGATAAGGAATTTGACCCGGCATTGAAGGCCATAATCGCCATTGCTGAAGTAGAGAGGAAACCAAAAGCTTCCCCGAAACAAGACAAAGGGGAGAAAAAGAACAAAACCATCCCTCCAAAGTCGGAGAAGAAGATTGAAGTTGAAACTGGGGAAACGCCTCCCAAAGATGTTGTTCTCTATGTCCCTCGGGGCCGCAAGGAAAAGCAAATGACTTTGAGTCCTCCCAGGAGATTTGAACCGAACAAGTCAACCCAAATGTACGTGCCCAAGGGAGCTTGTATGGTGCGCGGGCCAACTAATCCACCAAGGCTGAGTGAGCCCGTGGTTATTGGCCGCGGGCCACAGAGGCCCGTGACTTATCCTACCGCGGTGCCTTGTAACTACCATATAACAATCTCAGGAGAGGTTCAGGAAAATTACCCTGTGGAAAAGTACTCCAATTTGGAAGAAGTGAACAATGTCACCAAGAAGCGCTTCCCAGCTAAAAAACTCGTGAGTGCCGAAGAGGCGGAGCTTTCTTTCAAAAAATGAAGATGGCAGATTATGAAGTGGTTGACCAGCTTCGAAAGTTTCCTGAACAAGTCTCCTTGCTATCTTTGTTGATGAAATCCCCCGAACACCAGTAGGTACTAATCAAGACCCTCAATGAGGCATACGTACCAGCTGAGACTTCTGTGGAGCAATTAGAAAGAATGGCGGAAAGATTTTTCACTATCAACCAGATTTCATTCAGCAAAAATGACTTGCCTCCGGAAGGCGCTGCACATAACAAAGCCCTGCACTTAACTGTCAAATGTGAAGGATACTACGTGAAGAGGGTTATGGTGGACGGAGGTTCTGGGGTAGACATCTGCCCACTCTCACCACTACAACGCATGGAAATTGGGACCGAAAGGATTCGTCCCAACAATGTATGCGTACGAGCCTTCGATGGTATCAAAAGGGACACGATTGGAGAGATCGATCTAACTCTGACCATTGGCCCAGTGGACTTTGAGGTGACTTTCCAAGTTCTAGACATGGACACATCCTACAACTTTCTCTTGGGGAGACCATGGATCCATGCAGCGGGGGTTGTGCCCTCTACTATTCATCAGATGGTAAAGTTCGAGCATGAGGATCAAGAGATTGTGGTCCACGGGGAAGATGAGCAATCAATTTATCGGGACCCATCAGTCCCATGTCTTGAAGCAAGAGAGGGGAGTGAGCACATAGTTTATCAGGCCTTTGAAGTTGTGGTGGCAGACCAGTATGAAGAAGGAAACCCTTGCCCCCAACCCTTCCTTTCCAATGCCTCTGTGAGCACGTGATTTTTGCCTCGCTCAAATATTCCTATAGAATTCTTAAAATTATGATTTTTTTTCTTTCATTAATTGAATTTTTAGGATATTAATTTGGTGTTTGATTGCATTTTTGTGTGAATTATTAATTGGTATAAGTCATAGAAAATAAAAAAAATTACAAAATAGCATATTTGCATGTAGGACCCAATTCTAGATTTTTAGATTAATTAACATCATTGAAAATAAGAGAAAATAATTAAAAAATAGTCCTTTGCATTGTTTTACTTTTAATTATGATTGTTCCTTAGGTTTCTTTTTTAAACTAGGATTTGTTTAATTTTTGAAACTTAGTTAGTTTAATTTTAGAGCTAAATCAGGTTTTGGTTATTTTGTATCCAACAAAATCAAAATCAAAAATAAAATAAATAATAGTGAATAAAAGGAGTTGAAAAGAAAGGAACTAAAAGGTTTAAAAGGTTGTATAATTTGGGCCAATTTCAACACCAGCCCAAAACCCCTCACAAGATCCGGCCAAAATTGGCCCAACCCACCTCAGAAACCCAGTCCAGCCCCCCTTGTAATGAAACGGCATCGTTTTAATAGCAACTGATCCTGGCCGTCGAGGATACATGATCCAACGGCTCAGAACTAGGTTAAGCTTGATATAAAATGGTCGGATAAGCCTACCCCCCC